>NC_056430.1:11509950-11569950 GCF_018296145.1 Oncorhynchus tshawytscha | reverse complement strand
ACACACACACATAAACACACGTAACCTGTGTTATCTGTCTGTTTCTCCTCCAGGTATGACGTGGACTCTAAAAGCCCAGACCTCTCCAAACACGTGAGTGGATACGCCTTCTCAAACCCAAAGCCAACAGGGATTGGCCAATACTCACAACAATTATCAACATCATTGGCTGAATCCATTGGCTTTCAAAGATATTAGTCAGCAATACAAGATGATACAACTGATTTAACAGAGTCATCAGAGTTAGAAACCAGTTCAAACTCATCATGAACAATTAACCCAATATTCAGAGAGATTAAACATGTATTTTTGCTCTCTAATTGGCCAAACTCTTCTTATTTATGTCTTTGGTCTGATTGTGACGTTGCATGGTTTGATTAGTTGTGCCTGTTGAATGCTGCATGGTTTGATTTAGTTGTGCCTGTTGAATTTTGTTCAGCTTTATTAGTTGTGGCTGTTGAATGTGACATGGTTTTATTAGTTGTGCCATCTAAAATGGCAATTGAACTGATTCCAGAGGCCGACCCAAAACAACGCCGGCGGAGGAGACTTGGAGTGGTCTTCTAGTCTGACTTAATAGGCGCGCACACCACCCACCGCTTTTGAGTATATTACTCGCTAATGTTCCGACTCTGGATAAAAAAAGTTGATGAGCTCAGGGCGATGGTCTCTTTCCAGAGAGACACCAGGGATTGTAACATACTCTGTTTCACAGAAACATGGCTCTCTCGGGATATACTGTCTGAGTCAGTCCAGCCAGCTGGGTTCTCAGTTCATCGCACAGACAGGAATAAATATCTCTCTGGGAAGAAGAAGGGTGTATGTTTCATGATTAAGGACTCATATTGTGATAACATACAGGAGCTCATGTCCTTTTTGTTCACCCAAACTAGAATATCTCACAATCAAATGCCAACCGTATTATCTCCCAAGAGAATTCTCTTCGGTTATAGTCACAGCCGTGTATATTCCCCCTCAAGGCGATACCATGACGGCCCTCAAATAACATCACTTTATGCAAACTGGAAACCACATATCCTGAAGCCACATTTATTGTAGCTGTGGATTTTAACAAAGCAAATCATAGGAAAAGGCTTTTGAAGTTCTTTCAACACATCGACTGTACTGTAGTACACGCGCTGCTAAAACAATCGAACATTCCTACTCCAACATCCGAGATGCCTACAAGGCCCTCCTTTCGGTAAATCTGACCATGACACCATGTTGCTCCTCCCTTCCTATAGGCAGAAACTCAAACAGGAAGTGCTTGTGCTTAGGACTATTCAACGCTGGTCTGACCAATTGGAATATTGACGAATATATTGATATGGTGACTGAGTTTATTTGATTTATTTTCCATGAAACTTTATTTAACTGGGCCAGTCAGTTAAGAACAAAGTCTTATTTACAATGACAGCCTACCAGGGATAATCGACATGCACAGCACCCAGGGAAAAATGTCAGGGTAGAGGCAGAGTGGAGTCGCAGTTCAACGGCTCAGATATGAGACGTATGCAGACAATCACGGACTGCAAAGGGAAAACCAGCCACGTCGCGTTGATTCCGCACAAGCTAAACACCTTCTTTGCCCGCTTTGAGGGTAACACAGTGCCACCGACACTGCCGGCTACCAAGGGCTGTGGGCTCTACTTCTCCGTAGCCGACGTGAGTGAGACATTGAACCCCTTTGTAACCCTCGCAAGGACGCGGCATCCCTAGCCGCATCCTCAGAGCAAACGCAGACCAGCTGGCTGGTGTGTTTACAGACATATTCAATCTCTCCCTAACCCAGTCTGTTGTCCCCACATGCTTTAAGATGGCCACCATTGTTCCTGTACCCAAGAAAGCAAAGTTAACTGAACTAAATGACTAGCACTCACAGCTGTCATCATGAAGTGCTTTGAGAGACTAGTTATGGATCATATCACCTCTACCTTACCTGACACCCTAGACCCAATTTAATTTACTTACCGCCCCAATAGATCCACAGACCATGCAATCGCCATCACACTGCACACTGCCCTATCCCACCTGGACAAGAGGAATACCTATGTAAGATTGTTGTTTATTGACTACAGCTCAGCATTCAACACCATAGTACCCTCCAAGCTCATCATTAAGCCTGAGGCCCTGGGTCTGAACCCCGCCCTGTGCAACTGGGTCCTGGACTTCTTGACGGGCCGCCCCCAGGTGGTGAAGTTAGGAAACAACACCTCCACTTCGCTGATCCTCAACACTGGGACCCCACAATGTTGCGTGCTCAGCCCTCTGCTGTACTCCCTGTTCACCTATGACTGCGTGGCCACGGCTCCAACTCAATCATCAAGTTTGCAGACAAAACAACAGCAGTAGGCCTGATTACCAGCAACGACAAGACAGCCTACAGAGAGGAGGTGAGGGCCCTGGTGGAGTGGTGCCAGGAAAATAACCTCTCTCTCAATGTCAACAAAATGAAGGAGCTGATCGTGGACTTCAGGAAACAGCAGAGGTAGCAGGACCATAGTGGAGAATTTCAAGTGTCATCAAGGCAACTATTGGCTACTTTGAAGAATTTAAAATATGAAATTTATTTTTATTTGTTTAACACTTTTTTTGGTTACTACATGATTCCATATATGTTATTTCATAGTTTTGATGTCTTCACTATTATTCTACAATGTAGAAAATCGTACAAATAAACAAAAACCTTGAATGAGTAGGTGTGGTCAAACCTATGACTGGTACTGTATATATACAGTATATATATCCATACAGTATGAAAAGAATGTTATGAACAGTTTGTTTGTTCATAAAATGTTGTTGTTTCTAGAAGTGGATACAACGGCTCCGTGACCATACAGTAGGACACACCTCCTGTATGGTCAGTACGCCTGTATCGTATGCATCCAGTGAACAATGTGTAGTAGTAGTAGTAGTAGTAGTAGTATAGTAGTTGTAGTATTATTATGTATCTTCATTATCAACACCATCATTTCTCATTAAATGTTTTTATCCATTGGTCTCCACATTTGAATTGGATAAACGGGATGTACAGATGTAGGATCTTAATTAGATCACTCTTTTATTACTGAGAATTGCAAACATGCAAACTTGTTGAGTATTTTAGTAAAAAAAAAAAAAAGGCTTCTAAAGTTTGTAATTTCCACTTTGAAAATTCAGACATGATTTGACCCGAAATAAAAATATATCAAACTCTACAAAAACAGCCATTAATTATAATCCACATAATAATTCAAAAATGTTCTTGCGGCAGGATTATTTTCCTGCTGTAGCAAACTGGCTCAAATTAAGATCCTACATATGTATGAATCATCATGTCACTATTTGAATGCTAATAAGAGAATAACATTCTGTTGTTTGGGACACTGTTGAAAAGGGCATTTAGAGAGGTCTTCATACACTGAAGAACCCATTTAACAGATGATTTCATGTATTTAGATTTTTTTTATACAAGGTTTGCATATCGCCAACTGTAGGATTTTATTTATTTTATTCCACCCTGATATTTGTATTCACTAACGGCTCTTATATGACATCTCACCTGTATTACCTCCTGCTACACTTCCTAGTTTGAGCGGTGCTGGGTGTTCTGGGTATTGTAGTGTTTGTGTGTATATGATGTGTTCTGTTGTTGTTGTTGTTGTTGACCCTGCTGCCTGCTCTCCCCTTCTGGAAGCCATCTGATGTCAACGTACGTCTCTGCCTCTCTCCTCTCCTTCAGCACTGTAGCTGTAGTGATATTGTACCTAGATATACAGAAAACGCACACAGTTGTAACACATGGAACACACTCTGCTAACCTCTGTATATGACCTCGTTCCCTTGTTTCGCTTTCCCATCACCTTGTCCAATGTTCACCCCACGTTGTTGTTTCCCTACATCCATGTTGACTGTCCCTCTCCCTGGGTCTTCCCTTCGTAACCCTATGCCTCCTCCATCCTGACTCTCTTTCTGTCTCTTTCTCTTTCTGTCTTTCTGTCTTTCTGTCTCTCTCTCTCTCTCTCTCTCTCTCCCGCTCTCTCCCACTCTCTCCCACTCTCTAATTCTCTCTCTCGCGCTCTCTCTCTGTTCTCTCTCTGTTCTCTCTCTCTTTCCACCTCCCTCCTTGTCACCCTCTCAGGACTTCTTGGGTCAGGTGTTCTGTACTCTGGGGGAGATCGTGGGGTCACCTGCCAGTCGACTGGAGAAACCACTGGGGTGAGTCAGTCTCAGATATCAGCTCTGTTTTTTAACCACTGTTGTCCTGAAGTGGTTCTCAAACCTCTCCTCAGCGAATCTCAGTCGTTTCACAATTTATTTGTGGCCCTAAAGTAGCTTGACGATTAGTTCACAAGTTTGAATCAGGTGTGCTGGTTCTGGAATAGATGGCGTGTGGTTGGGTGTTCCCCGAGGAGAGGTTTGAGAAGCACTATCCTAAAGGAGACTATTACGGTTGACAGGTTGGCCTCTGTCCTGTGGTGCTGAGCGCCAGATCTCTGTAGCCTAGTGGTTAGGGCATTGGGCCAGTAACCGAAAGGTTCTGTCCCTGAACGAGGCAGTTAACCCACTGCTCCCTGGGTGCTGTGGATGTCGATTATGATTCATCTCTCTGATTCAGAGGGGTTGGGTTAAATGAGGAAGATGCATTCAGTTGTACAACCGACTAGCTAACCCCCATTCCCCCTCTGGTTTCACAGCTGTCCATAGTGCTGAAATCTCTGATCACCTCTATTTGCTTTCTGTTAACTTAGCCCTCATGCTACCGACTGGGGCCATTGTGACCCCAGAGGCATAGTTTAGATCATAGCCCAAAGGTGGTTTATTAAATTCAGAACACTTTTCATGAATTTGTCAATCTACTTGATTTGAACTAATCGAAATCATTGTTTTGTGTTTCTGTATCAAACAACAAACAAATGAATGATACAAAGCTGTAAGAAAAGCAAAGTATTGTGTTTCATTTGATAACAGCCTAACATTGTGTATATTTCAGTCAGCCTATTCACACTTTAACAATTAAAAGAACTAGGCCCTTTGGGGTCATCCGGCCAATAACAACTCCTTCTGCCTGTAGTAACATAATAAATAGGAGCTTTATTTGAACGTAGGTTTCTCTGGGGGCATAATGACAAGTTACAGGGTGGAAGGGCACCTGTGTGATTTTGAGTGATTTTGACCAGATAGACAGATCGTCTCCTGAGATAATACACCCCATGAACTCGTCTAAGATGGACTTTTCTACCCCACTTATTGTACAAAACCAAAAATGACCTGATTTTTGTGTATATAAAAATCTGACAATGGTGTACACAGTCTACCAATGGTGTACACAGTCTACCAATGGTGTACACAGTCTACCAATGGTGTACACAGTCTACCAATGGTGTACACAGTCTACCAATGGTGTAGACAGTCTACCAATGGTGTACACAGTCTACCAATGGTGTACACAGTCTACCAATGGTGTACACAGTCTACCAATGGTGTACACAGTCTACCAATGGTGTACACAGTCTACCAATGGTGTACACAGTCTACCAATGGTGTACACAGTCTACCAATGGTGTACACAGTCTACCAATGGTGTACACAGTCTACCAATGGTGTACACAGTCTACCAATGGTGTACACAGTCTACCAATGGTGTCTACCAATGGTACACAGTCTACCAATGGTGTACACAGTCTACCAATGGTGTACACAGTCTGCCAATGGTGTACACAGTCTATCAATGGTGTACACAGTCTACCAATGGTGTACACAGTCTGCCAATGGTGTACACAGTCTGCAATGGTGTACACAGTCTGCCAATGGTGTACACAGTCTACCAATGGTGTACTCAGTCTGCCAATGGTGTACACAGTCTGCCAATGGTGTACACAGTCTGCCAATGGTGTACACAGTCTACCAATGGTGTACACAGTCTGCCAATGGTGTACACAGTCTGCCAATGGTGTACACAGTCTACCAATGGTGTACACAGTCTACCAATGGTGTACACAGTCTGCCAATGGTGTACACAGTCTGCCAATGGTGTACACAGTCTACCAATGGTGTACACAGTCTACCAATGGTGTACACAGTCTGCCAATGGTGTACACAGTCTGCCAATGGTGTACACAGTCTACCAATGGTGTACACAGTCTGCCAATGGTGTACACAGTCTACCAATGGTGTACACAGTCTGCCAATGGTGTACACAGTCTACCAATGGTGTACACAGTCTACCAATGGTGTACACAGTCTACCAATGGTGTACACAGTCTACCAATGGTGTACACAGTCTACCAATGGTGTACACAGTCTGCCAATGGTGTACACAGTCTACCAATGGTGTACACAGTCTACCAATGGTGTACACAGTCTGCCAATGGTGTACACAGTCTACCAATGGTGTACACAGTCTGCCAATGGTGTACACAGTCTGCCAATGGTGTACACTGTCTGCCAATGGTGTACACAGTCTACCAATGGTGTACACAGCCTGCCAATGGTGTACACAGTCTATCAATGGTGTACACAGTCTACCAATGGTGTACACAGTCTGCCAATGGTGTACACAGTCATGGTGTACACAGTCTGCCAATGGTGTACACAGTCTGCCAATGGTGTACACAGTCTGCCAATGGTGTACACAGTCTGCCAATGGTGTACACAGTCTGCCAATGGTGTACACAGTCTGCCAATGTGTACACAGTCTGCCAATGGTGTACACAGTCTGCCAATGGTGTACACAGTCTACCAATGGTGTACACAGTCTACCAATGGTGTACACAGTCTACCAATGGTGTACACAGTCTGCCAATGGTGTACACAGTCTACCAATGATGTACACAGTCTGCCAATGGTGTACACAGTCTACCAATGGTGTACACAGTCTACCAATGGTGTACACAGTCTACCAATGGTGTACACAGTCTACCAATGGTGTACACAGTCTACCAATGGTGTACACAGTCTACCAATGGTGTACACAGTCTACCAATGGTGTACACAGTCTACCAATGATGTACACAGTCTGCCAATGGTGTACACAGTCTACCAATGGTGTACACAGTCTACCAATGGTGTACACAGTCTACCAATGGTGTACACAGTCTACCAATGGTGTACACAGTCTACCAATGGTGTACACAGTCTGCCAATGGTGTACACAGTCTGCCAATGGTGTACACAGTCTACCAATGATGTACACAGTCTGCCAATGGTGTACACAGTCTACCAATGGTGTACACAGTCTACCAATGGTGTACACAGTCTACCAATGGTGTACACAGTCTACCAATGGTGTACACAGCCTGACAATGATGTAAAAACCGGATAGAACTGCAATACAGAACTCGAATACACTATGAATCTACACAGAGAGCTGTATCAGTCTGTATTCTTCAACAAGTGGTTCTTCTAGGGCAAATCTCAAAAAGGTTTTTATTGGAAACCAGGTTTCTCTGAGGACATAGTTAGAACTGCAATACAGAAACAGGCTGCCCTCTGAATGGACACCTAGCGCTGGAGTGGAATGTATTCTCTGAAAAATTGGGAAATTTTATATAAATACCAGAATTCCCATACTATCCTCCAATATTCTATGTGCAATCCTCAACAATGAAGTCCTCCATTAACATCCTGAACTGCCCCGGAGACACCAGAGCATCAAGGTGCAGTGGACTCTGCCAATCATTTCATATACAGAGCAAAATCAGCAACTAAATGCAGATTGAGCTAATTCTGACCTCTAGAGTTAACCATCCCTGTGATCTGATCTGATGACTCGTATGTCTGTCATTTAACAATGAGGTAAGGTATGGACGGAAGTTTGCACTAGAGGGCTTTATCAACGCAGTGTGTGGTTTACTCCAGTAACATCTCATTTCTGACATGTTCTGATGATACCATGTTGACAGAAGAGGGAGAGAAACGCAGGAAAAGGAAGGAGAAAAAAGATGACTAAAAATAAACGAAGGGGAAAGGAAAGTAGAAGGAGAGAGAAAGAACGATAAATAAATGAATTGGACTTGTTCCGACTGATGTATAATTATCGTCATTTGAGAACAGGGTGAGGCACTGAACCAGAATTACTACAATTACTCTGCTGCTAAACAGCTGGCGTACAACCATGGGGGTGTAGAGGAGAGAGGGATGAGTTTTAGGTTGTAGGGGGTGTAGAGGAGAGAGGGATGAGTTTTAGGTTGTAGGGGATGAAGAGGAGAGAGGGATGAGTTTTAGGTTGTAGGGGATGAAGAGGAGAGGGATGAGTTTTAGGTTGTAGGGGATGAAGAGGAGAGAGGGATAAGTTTTAGGTTGTAGGGGATGAAGAGGAGAGGGATGAGTTTTAGGTTGTAGGGGATGAAGAGGAGAGAGGGATGAGTTTTAGGTTGTCGGGGATGAAGAGGAGAGAGGGATGAGTTTTAGGTTGTAGGGGATGAAGAGCAGAGAGGGATGAGTTTTAGGTTGTAGGGGATGAAGAGGAGAGGGATGAGTTTTAGGTTGTCGGGGATGAAGAGCAGAGAGGGATGAGATTACGTCCCGTTTTGAAGATAACACAGTGCCACCAACGTGGCCGATGTGAGTAAGATATTTAAGCATGTTAACCCTCGCAAGGCTGCCGGCCCAGACGGAATCCCTAGCCGCGTCCACAGAGCATGCGCAGACCAGCTGGCTGGAGTGTTTACGGACATTTGCATCAAGATCTCTACCATTGTTCCTGTACCCAAGAAAGCAAAACTGAACTAAATGGCTATCACCCCGTAGCACTTTGAGAGGCTATTTAAGGATCATATCACCTCTACCTTACCTGTCACTCTAGACCCACTTCAATTTGCTTACCGCCCCAATAGATCCACAGATGATGCAGTCACCATCACACTGCATACTGCCTTATCCCATCTGGACAAAAGGAATACCTATGTAAGAATGCTGTTCATTGACTACAGCTCAGCATTCAACACCATAGTACCCTCCAAGCTCGTCATTAAGCTCAGGCCTTGGGTCTGAACTGCCCTGTGCAACTGGGTCCTGGACTTCCTGACGGGCCGCCCCCAGGTGGTGAAGGTAGGGAACAACACGTCTACTTTACCCTATCCTCAACACAGGAGCGCCACAAGGGTGCGTTCTCAGCCCTCTCCTGTACTCCCTGTTCACCCATGACTGCGTGGCCACGCATGCCTCCCACTCAGTCATCAATTTTGCAGATGACACAACAGTAGTAGGCCTGATTACCAACAATGACAAGACAGCTTACAAGGAGGAGGTGAGGGTCCTGGTGGAGTGGTGCCACAATAACCTATCCCTCAATGTCAACAAAATGAAGGAGGTGATCGTGGACTTCAGGAAACAGCAGAGGGAACACGCCCCTATCCACATCGACGGGACCATAGTGGAGAAGGTGACAAGCTTCAAGTTCCTTGCCATACACATCACTGATGATCTGAAATGGTTCACCCACACAGACAGTGTGGTGAAGAAGGCGCAACAGCACCTCCTCAGGAGGCTGAAGAAATTTGTCTTGACACCTTTAACCCCCACAAACTTTTACAGATGCGCAATTGAGCTGTATCACGGACTGATATGGCAACTGCACCGCCCGCAACCGCAGGGCTCTCCAGAGGGTGGTGTGGTCTGTCCAACACATCACCGGGGGCAAACTACCTGCCTTCCGGGACACCTACACCACCCGATGTCACAGGAAGGCCATAAAGATAATCAAAGACATCAACCACCCGAGCCACTGCCTGTTCACCCTGCTACCATCCAGAAGGTGAGGTCAGTACCGGTGCATCAAAGCTGGGACATAGAGACTGAAGAACAGCTTCTATCTCAAGGCCATCAGACTGTTAAACAGCCATCACTAGCCCACTTCCACCTGGTTACTCAACCCTGCACCTTAGAGGCTGCTGCCCTATTTACATAAGACTTGGAATCACTGGCCACTTTAATCATGGAACACGAGTCACTTTCATAGTGTTTACATACAGTAGAATATAATACAGTATATATATATATATATATATATATATATATATATATATATATATATACTGTATTATATTCTACTGTATTTTAGTCAATGCCACTCTGCTGAAGAGGATGAATGAGGGGATGAAGAGGATGAATGCGGGGCTGAGGAGTCTGAATGAGGGGCTGAGGAGTCTGAATGAGGGGCTGAGGAGTCTGAATGAGGGGCTGAGGAGTCTGAATGAGGGGCTGAAGAGGATGAATGAGGGGCTGAAGAGGATGAATGAGGGGCTGAGGAGTCTGAATGAGGAGCTGAAGAGGATGATAAATGAAGGAAGTGTGTAGGAGTGGTGTGTTTATTGTGTTGGAGTGTGATGGACCTGTCAGAGGGGATAGAACTGCATCACAGGGGTGAAAGTGGTGGTCATGGGACTGTGTCTGTTTACTCCATGATTAAAGCACAACACTGCCTGTTTACCCTTACGGCCGGTACCCAGGGTGCTTTATTACAGCAGACGTGGACTGATCATGGAGGGAGCTGCAGGCATCTAGAAGGAAGATCTGTACTGTAGATCATGTTGTTGAGGATTAATGAGCTTTGAGCTGATATCCAACTGTCTGGGCTGTGTGTGGGTGTATTTGCCACCCGTAGGTCGAAGGCATGGCAGGATCATCTAACACACAGAATGCTGTATGGTGCAGGTATCATCTGGCTCCGCCCAGACGCTATGCCACGCCCACGGATGGCACTTTCTTCTTCACAATGAGTCTGGATGCATTCCAGACCCTTCACTGAGCGCAAACACATTCAGGGCTGTCTGATTGGTTCTGAAACCAATGGGTTGGGCCAGAGTCGGGACACACGTGGTACTTTGAAAATTTGCCGGTCCAATCGCTGATGAATTTGTTTTGTACAACGCCCCCCCACTGTTCATAGATGTCAAGAGGTCTGAATAGTAGTGGGAGAGGCTGTGTGAGTAGTAGTGGAAGAGGCTGTGTGAATAGTAGTGGGAGAGGCTGTGTGAATAGTAGTGGGAGAGGCTGTGTGAGTAGTAGTGGGAGAGGCTGTGTGAGTAGTAGTGGGAGAGGCTGTGACACACGGTCTCTCAATTCAATTCAATTCAAGGGGCTTTATTGGCATGGGAAACATGTGTTAACATTGCCAAAGCAAGTGAGGTAGATAATATACAAAAGTGAAATAAACAATAAAAATTAACAGTAAACATTACACATACAGAAGTTTCAAAACAATAAAGATTGCAAATGTCATATTATATTGCTTGCTGCTGTGTGACGGCACATTATGGAATTTCACCCAGTAGATATGGGAGTTTATCAAAATCGGAATTGTTTTCAAATTCTTTGTGGATCTGTGTAATCTGAGGGAAATGTGTCTCTCTAATATGGTCATACATTGGGCAGGAGGTTAGTAAGTGCAGCTCAGTTTCCACCTCATTTTGTGGGCCTCTTTCTCTCTCTCTCTCTCTCTCTCTCTCTCTCTCTCTCTCTCTCTCTCTCTCTCACTCTCTCTCGCTCTCTTTCTCTTTCTCTCTCACACACACTCATGCATGTACACACACACAAGCACACACACACATTCACAAATTCTCCCATACGCACACACATGTTGGAGAATCACACAAGTGCTCTCTAGCTGTCTCAAGCACACACACACATTTTTTTTATCAGTGCCTGCCCTCACCTAATATAGAAAAAGCCAGTGTGTATTTTGGTTCTCCTCTCCTCTCTCTCATGTAATTGTACTACTGGCTTTAATCTCATTTAATTAGGAAGCTGTCATTGTCTTGCTGGAAGGTAGTCAGACGGGGAGGGAGGGAGGGAGGGAGGGAGGGAGGGAGGGAGGGAGGGAGGGAGGGAGGGAGGGAGGGAGGGAGGGGGAGGGAGGGAGGGAGGGGAGGGAGGGAGGGAGGGAGGGAGAGAGGGAGAGGGAGGGAGGGAGGGAGGGAGGGAGGGAGGGAGGGAGGGAGGGAGGGAGAGAGAGAGAGAGAGAGAGAGAGAGAGAGGGAGGGAGGGAGGGAGGGAGGGAGGGAGGGAGGGAGGGAGGGAGGGAGGGAGGGAGGGAGGGAGGGAGGGAGGGAGGGAGGGATGGATGATCAAAGAAGTAGAAGAAGAAGAGCAAGAAGTAGAACAAGAGGTGGAAGAAGAAGAAGTAGAAGAAGAAGTAGAAGAAGAAGTAGAAGAAGAAGTAGAAGAAGAAGTAGAAGAACAAGAAGTAGAACAATAAGTAGAACAAGAACAAGAAGTAGAAGAAGAGGTGGAAGAAGAAGAAGTAGAAGAAGAAGAAGTAGAAGAAGAGGTGGAAGAAGAAGAAGTAGAAGAAGAAGTAGAAGAAGAAGTAGAAGAACAAGAAGTAGAAGAAGAACAAGAAGTAGAAGAAGAAGTAGAAGAACAAGAAGAAGAAGAAGAGGTGGAAGAAGAAGAAGTAGAAGAAGAAGTAGAAGAAGAAGTAGAAGAAGAAGTAGAAGAAGAAGTAGAAGAACAAGAAGTAGAACAATAAGTAGAACAAGAACAAGAAGTAGAAGAAGAGGTGGAAGAAGAAGAAGTAGAAGAAGAAGTAGAAGAAGAAGAAGTAGAAGAAGAGGTGGAAGAAGAAGAAGTAGAAGAAGAAGTAGAAGAAGAAGTAGAAGAACAAGAAGTAGAAGAAGAACAAGAAGTAGAAGAAGAAGTAGAAGAACAAGAAGAAGAAGAAGTAGAACAATAAGTAGAAGAAGAACAAGAAGTAGAAGAAGAAGTAGAAGAACAAGAAGAAGAAGAAGTAGAACAATAAGTAGAACAAGAACAAGAAGTAGAAGAAGAAGTAGAAGAACAAGAACAAGAAGTAGTAGAAGAAGCAGTAAAAGAAGAAGAATTAGAAGAAGTAGAAGAAGAACAAGAAGAGGTAAAAGAAGAGTTAGAAGAACAAGTAGAAGACCAAGAAGAAGAAGTAGAACAAGAAGAAGTTGAAGAAGAAGAAGTGGTAGAACTAGAAGAAGTAGAACTAGAAGAAGTTGAAGAAGAAGAAGTGGTAGAACTAGAAGAAGTATAACTAGAAGAAGTTGAACAAGAAGAAGAAGTATAACTAGAAGAAGTAGAAGAAGAAGAAGCTTGTGTGAGGAGGGCAGCCATTTGACAAGACAGGTGTGAGGTGGTGTTTGTGTGTTTGTCTGAAAAGAGAGCGTGCTGTTTTATACCTTGATTTATTTCTGTTCCACTTCTATTGTCAAGGGCCTCTCCTTGTGTCTGGAGAAAGGAGACTCAGAGACTAGCTGGTAATTATTACAGAACAGTAATGAATGCATGATGAGCGTATCTGCCCCAAGGACTCAGCAGACTCTTCCTGACGTTATTTATTAATTAAACCATATTCTTTAGTGGTTATATTGTCATTATTTCTTAATGACAATATATTGTTAAGTTACAAGTGGCACGCCTACTGCTCACAAGTGACACGCCTACTGACTAATGACCCAGCTACAGCTTTAATTGGTTGTACAGTGATTTGTGATTGGCCTTTATTCAACCAAAACCTGTATGTGGAAGTTTCTGGGTAAGGCAATAGAATGTTTGTGCCGTGAGGAAGTAGGTCAAGACTGAAATCCAGAGATTCAGGACCAAGTGTAGAAACACTTACACCAACAGTATTTCTAACCTTTTGGAGGGAAAGATATATAGATTGAGAGCGAGAGAGAGAGAGAGACAAAGAGAGACAAGGAGAGAGAGCGAGACAGAGAGACAAGGAGAGAGAGCGAGACAGAGAGACAAGGAGAGAGAGAGACAAAGAGAGACAAGGAGAGAGAGAGACAAAGAGAGACAAGGAGAGAGAGAGACAAAGAGAGACAAGGAGAGAGAGCGAGACAGAGAGACAAGGAGAGAGAGAGACAAAGAGAGACAAGGAGAGAGAGAGACAAAGAGAGACAAGGAGAGAGAGAGACAAAGAGAGACAAGGAGAGAGAGAGAGACAAAGAGAGACAAGGAGAGACAAGGAGAGAGAGAGAGACAAGGAGAGAGAGAGACAAAGAGAGACAAGGAGAGAGAGACAAAGAGAGACAAGGAGAGAGAGACAAAGAGAGACAAGGAGAGAGAGAGAGACAAAGAAAGAGAGAGAGACAAACACAACTAAATACCCCTGTGTAGGGAGGAGAAATAAAGAAAAAAAGAAAGGGAGGGAGGGGGAAGAGAGATGTACATCAACAAAAGGCATTCGTTTCATCTCAACATCAAACTCTCTGCTCTGTTGCTGTTCTGGATATTACTCCCCGTGCAGTCTTGCTTGGATGCATATTTTATTGAGGAGAATACATCCTCTCTGCCTATATTTACATAACCACTGAGATAAATAACCTGTGTCCCTATTTCCTACATAGTACACTGTCTTTTTCTCAGAGCCTAATCAAAAGTAATGCACCGTGTGTGGAACAGGGCTCCATTTGGAACAGACCCATATAGTTCAACCAGACAGAGACAGATTGGGTGGTTGGAGTCCTAGAGGGGCAATGTGGTGGAGACAGGTTGGACCGAGCCATATTGTCACGGTCTGACCATCGTTCGTATGTGTTTTCCTGGTTTTAGTGTTGGTCAGGACGTGAGCTGGGTGGGCATTCTATGTTGTGTGTCTGGTTTGTCTATTTCTATGTTTGGCCTGATATGGTTCTCAATCAGAGGCAGGTGTTAGTCATTGTCTCTGATTGGGAACCATATTTCGGTAGCCTGTTTTGTGTTGGGTTTTGTGGGTGATTGTCCTTAGTGTCCTTGTTCCTGTCTCTGTGTTAGTTTACACCAGTATAGGCTGTTTATGTTTTTGTTACGTTCTTTGTTTTGTAGTGTTTATAATTAATTCGTGTTTTACGTTTGTTTATTAAACATGGATCGAAATCTACACGCTGCATTTTGGTCCGACTCTCCTTCACCACAAGAGAACCGTTACACATATAGTTCAACCAGACAGAGACAGACTGGGTGGTTGGAGTCCTAGAGGGCCAGTGTGGTGGAGACAGGTTGTACCGAGCCATATAGTTCAACCAGACAGAGACAGACTGGGTGGTTGGAGTCCTAGAGGGGCAGTGTGGTGGAGACAGGTTGGACCGAGCCATATAGTTCAACCAGACAGAGACAGACTGGGTGGTTGGAGTCCTAGAGGGGCAGTGTGGTGGAGACAGGTTGGACCGAGCCATATAGTTTAACCAGACAGAGACAGACTGGGTGGTTGGAGTCCTAGAGGGACAGTGTGGTGGAGACAGGTTGGACCGAGCCATATAGTTTAACCAGACAGAGACAGACTGGGTGGTTGGAGTCCTAGAGGGGCAGTGTGGTGGAGACAGGTTGGACCGAGCCATATAGTTTAACCAGACAGAGACAGACTGGGTGGTTGGAGTCCTAGAGGGGCAGTGTGGTGGAGACAGGTTGGACCGAGCCATATAGTTCAGACAGAGACAGACTGGGTGGTTGGAGTCCTAGAGGGGCAGTGTGGTGGAGACAGGTTGGACCGAGCCATATAGTTTAACCAGACAGAGACAGACTGGGTGGTTGGAGTCCTAGAGAGGCAGTGTGGTGGAGACAGGTTGGACCGAGCCATATAGTTCAGACAGAGACAGACTGGGTGGTTGGAGTCCTAGAGGGGCAGTGTGGTGGAGACAGGTTGGACCGAGCCATATAGTTTAACCAGACAGAGACAGACTGGGTGGTTGGAGTCCTAGAGGGACAGTGTGGTGGAGACAGGTTGGACCGAGCCATATAGTTCAGACAGAGACAGACTGGGTGGTTGGAGTCCTAGAGGGGCAGTGTGGTGGAGACAGGTTGGACCGAGCCATATAGTTCAGACAGAGACAGACTGGGTGGTTGGAGTCCTAGAGAGGCAGTGTGGTGGAGACAGGTTGGACCGAGCCATATAGTTCAGACAGAGACAGACTGGGTGGTTGGAGTCCTAGAGGGGCAGTGTGGTGGAGACAGGTTGGACCGAGCCATATAGTTTAACCAGACAGAGACAGACTGGGTGGTTGGAGTCCTAGAGGGACAGTGTGGTGGAGACAGGTTGGACCGAGCCATATAGTTCAGACAGAGACAGACTGGGTGGTTGGAGTCCTAGAGGGGCAGTGTGGTGGAGACAGGTTGGACCGAGCCATATAGTTCAGACAGAGACAGACTGGGTGGTTGGAGTCCTAGAGGGGCAGTGTGGTGGAGACAGGTTGGACCGAGCCATATAGTTTAACCAGACAGAGACAGACTGGGTGGTTGGAGTCCTAGAGGGACAGTGTGGTGGAGACAGGTTGGACCGAGCCATATAGTTCAGACAGAGACAGACTGGGTGGTTGGAGTCTTAGAGGGCCAGTGTGGTGGAGACAGGTTGGACCGAGCCATATAGTTTAACCAGACAGAGACAGACTGGGTGGTTGGAGTCCTAGAGGGACAGTGTGGTGGAGACAGGTTGGACCGAGCCATATAGTTCAACCAGACAGAGACAGACTGGGTGGTTGGAGTCCTAGAGGGGCAGTGTGGTGGAGACAGGTTGGACCGAGCCATATAGTTCAACCAGACAGAGACAGACTGGGTGGTTGGAGTCCTAGAGGGGCAGTGTGGTGGAGACAGGTTGGACCGAGCCATATAGT
This sequence comes from Oncorhynchus tshawytscha, assembly GCF_018296145.1. Taxonomy (NCBI): domain Eukaryota; kingdom Metazoa; phylum Chordata; class Actinopteri; order Salmoniformes; family Salmonidae; genus Oncorhynchus; species Oncorhynchus tshawytscha. The sequence continues at coordinate 11,553,415 of NC_056430.1, read as the reverse complement.
TCAACCAGACAGAGACAGACTGGGTGGTTGGAGTCCTAGAGGGGCAGTGTGGTGGAGACAGGTTGGACCCAGCCATATAGTTCAACCAGACAGAGACAGACTGGGTGGTTGGAGTCCTAGAGGGGCAGTGTGGTGGAGACAGGTTGGACCGAGCCATATAGTTCAACCAGACAGAGACAGACTGGGTGGTTGGAGTCCTAGAGGGACAGTGTGGTGGAGACAGGTTGGACCCAGCCATATAGTTCAACCAGACAGAGACAGACTGGGTGGTTCGAGTCCTAGAGGGGCAGTGTGGTGGAGACAGGTTGGACCCAGCCATATAGTTCAACCAGACAGAGACAGACTGGATGGTTGGAGTCCTAGAGAGGCAGTGTGGTGGAGACAGGTTGGACCGAGCCATATAGTTCAACCAGACAGAGACAGACTGGGTGGTTGGAGTCCTAGAGGGACAGTGTGGTGGAGACAGGTTGGACCGAGCCATATAGTTCAACCAGACAGAGACAGACTGGGTGGTTGGAGTCCTAGAGGGACAGTGTGGTGGAGACAGGTTGGACCCAGCCATATAGTTCAACCAGACAGAGACAGACTGGGTGGTTCGAGTCCTAGAGGGGCAGTGTGGTGGAGACAGGTTGGACCCAGCCATATAGTTCAACCAGACAGAGACAGACTGGATGGTTGGAGTCCTAGAGAGGCAGTGTGGTGGAGACAGGTTGGACCGAGCCATATAGTTCAACCAGACAGAGACAGACTGGGTGGTTGGAGTCCTAGAGGGACAGTGTGGTGGAGACAGGTTGGACCGAGCCATATAGTTCAACCAGACAGAGACAGACTGGGTGGTTGGAGTCCTAGAGGGACAGTGTGGTGGAGACAGGTTGGACCGAGCCATATAGTTCAACCAGACAGAGACAGACTGGGTGGTTGGAGTCCTAGAGGGACAGTGTGGTGGAGACAGGTTGGACCGAGCCAGATAGTTCAACCAGACAGAGACAGACCGGGTGGTTGGAGTCCTAGAGGGGCAGTGTGGTGGAGACAGGTTGGACCCTGATCAATCTGAAACCTGTTGATGGGAAGTCCAACAATGAAAGGCTGATTTTAGTGATACACAGATATTGATTTATTATTGGGGGGGGTTTGTTTCATATATTTGTTGTTGTCCTTGAGATTCTATCTGAATGACACATTGCCTCCCTACATACAACTTCCTTGGAGAATCGCTCATTTCACAGTTGTTTTCATCCTATATCCACTTCCACCTGGTGTTGGTGTTTGATTGAATAGCATCTTTCATATTTTCCTCCGGAACGACACCAGTGTTCTTTTCTCTTACTCTGCACTTCCTGCCTGAAAAATAATGACTGTGATGTTGGGTTGTTAGGGGGCGGCAGGCAGATGTAATTTGTCTGTTTAGTTGCTAGGTAATTTGAATTAGGCTGCATATGCCTTGCAGGAGAGGCAAGAAACTGTTGGAGAGTCACACAAGTGCTCTCTGGCTGAGACAGACAGACAGACGGACGGACGGACGGACGGACGGACGGACGGACGGACGGACGGACGGACGGGCGGGCGGGCGGGCGGGCGGGCGGACGGACGGACGGACGACTGCATTAACTGGTTAAGAAGTGACGCTGGATATGGACACCTACTACTGTGTGTTCTCACATTGCACCTTGAAAAACAAACTGTTTTTGTAAGCAAAGAATGAGCTTTTAAAGAGTTTGGACTACAGAGTGTGTACTACAGAGTGTGTACTAGAGAGTGTGTACTAAGGAATGAGCTTTTAAAGAGTGTGTACTAGAGAGTGTACTAGAGAGGGTGTACTAGAGAGTGTGTACTAGAGAGTGTGTACTAAAGAGTGTGTACTAAAGAGTGTGTACTAAAGACTGTGTACTAAAGACGGTGTACTAAAGAGTGTGTACTAGAGAGTGTGTACTAGAGAGTGTGTACTAGAGAGTGTGTACTAGAGAGTGTGTACTAGAGAGTGTGTACTAAAGAGTGTGTACTAGAGAGTGTGTACTAGAGAGTGTGTACTAGAGAGTGTGTACTAAGAAATGAGCTTTTAAAGAGTGTGTACTAAAGAGTGTGTACTAGAGAGTGTGTACTAGAGAGTGTGTACTAGAGAGTGTGTACTAGAGAGTGTGTACTAGAGAGTGTGTACTAAAGAGTGTGTACTAGAGAGTGTGTACTAGAGAGTGTGTACTAGAGAGTGTGTACTAGAGAGTGTGTACTAAAGAAGACGTATCTGACACTTAAAGTCATCTCTCATCTGTTACTACATTGTTACATTGTGGCAGGCATAGACAGTGTTAGATTAGCATAACATAACTTGAATGTAGGTTGCTCACAAACAACCCATGTTCTGTACGGTACTTCCTGTCCTAGGAAAATGGGTCTTACCTTAGGTTGCATGAAGGATAGTGTTGGTTGATTCAGTAGGTGTCACAGCTATTGTATAGAGGTTTCGTGGAATGTCAAATCAAATCAAATCACATTTTATTTGTCACATACGACAGGTGTACCGTGAAACGCTAATTTACAAGCCCTTAACCCTTAACCAACAATACAGTTACTTTACTAAATCTAGTTGTGACTTTGTTATCATAACAAAATGGCTTAGAGTGCTATTAGCTTAAGCCTAATAGGAAATATATTGTATTAGGTACTGAGAAGAGAGGAGAGGAGAGGAGAGGAGAGCCGGGGAGAGCCGGGGAGAGCCGAGGAGAGGAGAGGAGAGGAGAGGAGAGGGATAGGATAGAGGTGAAAAGATGACAGAGGCACCAAGGCAAGAGGAGAATGAGAGATGGGTAAAGGAGGTGGAGGAAGAGGAGGAGAAGTTTTGGGATGCATTAGAGTTGGTTAGAGTGAGTGTGTCCTTTACAGGTTATGTGCTCTGTCAGTAGTGATTAGTGAAAGTGTTGCAGAATGAAGGGAACGTTCTGGGAATATGAATAGAACCATGTGAAACATGAATAGGACCATAGCATGATATGCTAGAACAGAGAAGTCCTGCTGGTTCTCACAATGACAGACCCACAGAGATGAAGTGGTGGAAGTGTCACGAGGTTGTTGGGTGAACTATGACACACTGGCGTGAAGACGTGAATGAATATCTTAGGCTTTAGCTCAGCTGTCTAAGACGGTCCCTTTTCCTACTGTACTGGCCCATTTTACACTGCATGCCTGTTTTTTTTATTTTACTAGGCAAGTCAGTTAAGAACAAATTCTTATTTTCAATGACGGCCTAGGAACAGTGGGTTAACTGCCTGTTCAGGGGCAGAACGACAGATTTGTACCTTGTCAGCTTGGGGATTCGAACTTGCAACCTTTCGGTTACTAGTCCAACGCTCTAACCACTAGGCTACCCTGCCGCTGTACAGTACATGAGGTTTTATTTTACAGCAACATGTCACCTTTATAGGCTGTTTAATAAACGATATCCTGTCCGCTAACAGCCAGTCTATCTATGGGTAACAGGGTTGATGTGTTATACTCTACGTGCTCAGTTTTCCACCTCAAAACACCTGAAAATGGCCAGTAGAACCAGCTGACTTGCTACTACTCTGTGGTATTAGATATCAGCTATTAGACAGTCAATGTTTCTTTTTAAAAACAGATCTGAAAGGAATAGTTATATTAAAGTCAGGGCTCTGTTCACATAACAGGTGTCACACCCTGACCATAGTTTACTTTGTATGTTTCTATGTTTCGGTTGGTCAGGGTGTGAGCTGAGTGGGTATTCTATGTTTCATGTCTAGTTTGTCTATTTCTATGTCTGGCCTGATATGGTTCTCAATCAGAGGCAGGTGTTAGTCATTGTCTCTGATTGGGAACCATATTTAGGTAGCCTGGGTTTCATTGTGTGTTTGTGGGTGATTGTTCCTGTCTCTGTGTTTGCACCAGATAGGACTGTTTAGGTTTTCATTATTTTGGTAGTTTTTCATGTATAGTTTTTCCTTTATTAAATGAACATGAATCATCACAACGCTGCATTTTGATCCGACTCTCCTTCACCACAAGAGAACCGTTACAACAGGGTTGACCTTAAAATGAAAGACAGATGAAAGTGAATCACTAATCACAGACAGTTGTGATTTTTACCTTGGTTATGTTGGTTAAACTCTTCCTAGAAGTGACACAGGGTTGACAGAGGAGACAAGCCTTTAATCATATACACTTGTTTTATTTATTGAATTGTCCATGTGGTCTGTATTAAATGGTACTTCATTTAATTTGACAGAAGGTGAACAATTCCTTCTTAAAATAACAAAGGGATACAAAAGGCACTCGTTGAATAGACGTTCTACTGCGAACACTCAATTTGAGTGATCACCTTTCTCCTTCCTGCATATTATTCAACTACCAAAGAGATTCATTTGGAAAATGATGATTATTATGAAAACGATTTTCTCAAAAAAAAAAAAAAAAAAAAAGTTTTGGACTGAGAGATCATTGTGTGCGACTGATCTCTGTGTAAAAAAAGGTTTTGGAATTGCAGAAGCATTAAAATATTCAACTTTATTCTGCTAAAAAGGTCCTGAACCTCAGAGATTGTTCTCTAACTTTTGTTCTTCAACAGAAAACTGTTTCAGAGAAAGGTATTTGTAACTGAAGAAAGCTCTGTTCTTTGACTTCTCTCTCTCTCTTTTCTCCACTAACTACTTTACATATATATATATATAGCTTGGTGTGATGGTAGGTTTATAGATATAGCTTGGTGTGATGGTAGGTTTATATATATATATATATATATATACACATATAGCTTGTGTGATGGTAGGTTTATATATATATATATATATATATATATATATACATATAGCTTGGTGTGATGGTAGGGTTATATATATATATATATATATAGCTTGGTGTGTTGGTAAGGTTATATATATATATATATAGCTTGGTGTGATGGTAGGTTTATATATGTATATATAGCTTGGTGTGATGGTAGGTTTATATATATATATATATAGGTTGGTGTGATGGTAGGGTTATATATGTATATATAGCTTGGTGTGATGGTAGGTTTATATATGTATATATAGCTTGGTGTGTTGGTAAGGTTATATATATATATATATATAGGTTGGTGTGATGGTAGGGTTATATATGTATATATAGCTTGGTGTGTTGGTAGGGTTATATATGTATATATAGGTTGGTGTGATGGTAGGGTTATATATATATATATATATATAGGTTGGTGTGATGGTAGGGTTATATATATATATATATAGGTTGGTGTGTTGGTAGGGTTATATATGTATATATAGGTTGGTGTGATGGTAGGGTTATATATATATATATATATATATAGGTTGGTGTGATGGTAGGGTTATATATATATATATATAGGTTGGTGTGATGGTAGGGTTATATATATATATATATAGGTTGGTGTGTTGGTAGGGTTATATATGTATATATAGGTTGGTGTGATGGTAGGGTTATATATGTATATATAGGTTGGTGTGATGGTAGGGTTATATATATATATATATAGGTTGGTGTGATGGTAGGGTTATATATATATATATATAGGTTGGTGTGTTGGTAGGGTTATATATATATATATATATATATAGGTTGGTGTGTTGGTAGGGTTATATATATATATATATATATAGGTTGGTGTGTTGGTAGGGTTATATATATATATATATAGGTTGGTGTGTTGGTAGGGTTATATATATATATATATAGGTTGGTGTGATGGTAGGGTTATATATATATATATATAGGTTGGTGTGTTGGTAGGGTTATATATATATATATATATATATATATAGGTTGGTGTGTTGGTAGGGTTATATATATATATATATATATATATATATAGGTTGGTGTGTTGGTAGGGTTATATATATATATATATATATATATAGTTCTTTGCAACCTGTGAAGCTCTGGTTAACTCCATGCCCAAGAGGGTTAAGGCAGTGCTGGGAAATGATGGTGGCCACACAAAATATTGACACTTTGGGCCCAATTTGGACATTTTCCCTTAGGGGTGGACTCACTTTTGTTGCCAGCGGTTTAGACATTAATGGCTGTGTGTTGAGTTATTTTGAGGGGACAGCAAATTTACACTGTTTTACAAGCTGAACACTCACTACTTTACATTGTAGCAAAGTGTAATTTCTTCAGTGTTGTCACATGAAAAGATATACTCAAATATTTACAGAAATGTGAGGGGTGTACTCACTTTTGTGATATACTGTATATATATATAACCCTACCGTCACAACAAGCTATATATATATATATATATATATATATATATATATACATAACCCTACCATTACACCAAGCTATATATATATATATATATATATATACATAACCCTACAGTCACACCAAGCTATATATATATATATATATATAACCCTACCATCACACCAAGCTATATATATATATATACATAATCCTACCATCACACCAAGCTATATATATATATATATATATACATAACCCTACCATCACACCAAGCTAGATATATATATATATATATCCCTACCATCACACCAAGCTATATATATATATATATATATATATATATATATATATATATATATATATATCACATATATCTATATATATATATCCCTACCATCACACCAAGCTATATATATATATATATACATAACCCTACCATCACACCAAGCTATATATATATATATATACATAACCCTACCATCACACCATGCTAGATATATATATATATATATAGACGAGGACTCTGAGTTAAGAATATAAATATCTATAAGTCCGGAGAGTGATGGTACAACGTAACCTGAAACAGTTTCAGCTGGACTTTCACCTAATCAAAGATATATATATATCACATATATATATATATATATATATAAATATATCCCTACCATCACACCAAGCTATATATATATATATAAAAATAATCCTACCATCACACCAAGCTATATATATATATATATATATATACATATATAACCCTACCATCACACATATATATATAACCCTACCATCACACCAACCTGTATATATATATGACCCTAACATCACACCAACCTATAAGATCCTGATAACTCTATCAATGCTTTGGCAACTTGGAGCGTGGAGTGAAACTGCCTACCATGATAGAACCCATTAATTACAGTTCTATTTCAGAGAGCACAGATGTCTGTGTTTACCGCAGTTGTCGTGGCTGAAGTGCCTTTAGTCGGAGAGGCGGTGCGGCGTAGATGCTTTTACATTTTCACCAGGGAGTCCGACTTTTTAAAAAAATGGTAGAAATGCCACTGGTAAGTAAAAAAAGAAGATTTTTTATCTGGTATTATAACTAAATTGCTTTTCTTAGAGAGAGGGAGAGAAAGAGAGATATAGAGAGGGAGAGAAAGAGAGATATAGAGAGGGAGAGAGAGAGAAAGAGAGATATAGAGAGGGAGAGAGAGAGAGAAAGAGAGATAGAGAGGGAGAGAGAGAGAAAGAGAGATATAGAGAGGGAGAGAAAGAGAGGTATAGAGAAGGAGAGAAAGAGAGATATAGAGAGGGAGAGAGAGAGAAAGAGATATATGGAGAGAGAAAGAGAGATATAGAGAGGGAGAGAAAGAGAGATATAGAGAGGGAGAGAAAGAGAGATATAGAGAGGGAGAGAGAGAAAGAGAGAGATATATAGAGAGGGAGAGAGAGAAAGCGAGAGGGAGAGAGAAAAAGAGATATAGAGAGGGAGAGAGAGAGAGAAAGAGAGATATAGAAAGCGAGAGGGAGAGAGAAAAAGAGATATAGAGAGGGAGAGAGAGAGAGAAAGAGAGATATATAGAGAGAGAGAGAAAGAGAAAGAGAGATATAGAGAGGGAGAGAGAGAGAAAGCGAGAGAGAAAGAGAGATATAGAGAGGGAGAGAGAGAAAGAGAAATATAGAGAGGGAGAGAAAGAGAGATATAGATTGAAACATTGTGAAATTCCACAGTGTGCCATCACAGCAGCAAGATTTGTGACCTGTTGCCACAAGAAAAGGGCAACCAGGGAAGAACAAACACCATTGTAAATACAGCCCATATTTATATTTATTTTCCCTTTTGTACTTTAACTATTTGCATTTTGTTTATTATCTATTTCACTTGCTTTGGCAATGTGTGAGAGAGAGAGAGAGAGAGAGAGAGAGAGAGAGAGAGAGAGAGAGAGAGAGATAAGAGAGAGAGAGAGACCTAATTGACAATCAAGACAAGAGAGAGAGAGAGAGAGAGAGAGAGAGAGAGAATAGGAATTTTGTGTCTGTGTGGGAAACATGACAAAGAGGCCATTTTGTCAAGTTTGTTAAGTTTCCTGTGTGCGCGTGTACGCGTGTGCGCATGTGTGTGTGTGTGTGGTCACACAAAGTCCCAAAACCCTCAGCTACATCCAAATGTCAGAACCCATCCTTGTGCAAACAGCCTCCCTCATTGGCCCAGCGAGAACAGATCATATTGGAGGACACTGAACAAAGAAACAAGCAGGTTGAGGGTCAGAGTCAAAGGTTAAAGGTGACAGCATCCAATCTAACGTCCTCCCCCAACTAATAGCACTTTCACCACCTGAGACCCCCACCATCACGACATTGTCCAACCTTTAATTCCATTATCTTCATCCTCTAGACCAGGGGTATTCAACTCTGATCCTACGAGGCCCGGAGCCTGCTGGTTTTCTGTTCTACCTGATGATTAACTGCACACACCTGATGTCCGAGGCAGGGCCGGCTCAAGACGTAATCGACATAAGTGGTTGATTAGAACCTCAGGCCGCTAGGGGGCCCCCATCCCCCCTCCTGAAAAGAATGATATATATTTCTTAGGAGCCCAATCGGGGTCTCAACTTACTGTTGAGAGTTAGGATAGTAGAACACACAAGGTGCTAGTTTAAAATGTGGTGCATCAACAATGTGTCTCTTGTTGTCAGAGTCGTGTGTATAGGTGGCAGGGAAGTCAGGCGCAGGAGAGTCAAACGGAGTGTAAATGGAGTCTTTTAATATAAGTCCACTTAACACGCTCCAAACACTAAATACGTACCTACATAAACGAACATTGGTACGAGGACCCGTCGCGCACCGATACAACCATAAAACAATCTCTGACATAAAACAATCTCTGACAAAGACATGAGGGGAAACAGAGGGTTAAATACACAACAGGTAATGAATGGGATTGAAAACAGGTGTGTAGGAAGACATGACAAAACCAATGGAAAATGAAAAATGGATCAATGAAGGCTAGAAGGCCGGTGACGTCGACTGTCGAGCACCACCGAGCACCGCCGAGCACCGCCGAGCACCACCGAGCACCACCGAGCACCACCGAGCACTGCCGAGCACCACCGAGCACCGCCGAGCACCACCGAACACCACCGAACACCGCCGAGCACCACCGAACACCACCGAGCACCACCGAGCATCGCTGAGCACCACCGAGCACCACCAAACACCACCGAGCACCACCGAGCACCACCAAGCACCGCCCGAACAAGGAGAGGCAACGACTTCTGCAGAAGTCGTGACACTTGTCACTCAATTAGGCACGTCAGCTAATCCTTTTTAGATTGTTAAATTAGTCTAGTCAGCAATCTGATGACCGGTCATACAGGGCATGTGCAGAGTGGCCCTCAATTCTAGGGGGCCCCCGTTGGATTATCTTAGTCACTCTCACTCAGATATCATTGACATGACATAAGTCCTGGCAAAATGTGTGGAAATTTGTTTTAAAACTGTAAAAAAAAATCTGTACACCCAATGGCAAAATGGGTAGAATTGCAGGATGTTTTCCAACTTTTTTTTAATTGAACTTTTATTTGGCCAGGTGGGACGGTAGCGTCCCACCTGGCCAACATTCGGTGAAATTGCAGAGTACGAAATTCAAACTACAGAATTAGAAATATTTAACTTTCATAAAATCACAAGTGTAATACATCAAAATAAAGCTTAACTTCTTGTTTAATCCAGCCGCTGTGTCAGATTTCCAAAAGGCTTTATGGCAAAAGCAAACCATGCTGATATCTGAGGACAGCACCCCGCATACAAAAGCATGAAAAACATATTTCAACCAGGCAGGAGCGTCACGAAAGTCAGAAATAGCGATATAATAAATGCCTTACCTTTGATCTTCTTCTGTTGGCACTCCAAAAGGTCCCAGTTACATCACAAATGGTCCTTTTGTTTGATAATGTCCTTCTTTATATCCATAAAAACTCAGTTTAGCTGGCGCGCTTCAGTCAATAATCAACCCAGTTTCCCTCCATCAAAATGCATACAAAATTAATCCCAAACGTCACTAATGAACTTTTCCAAACAAGTCAAACAACGTTTATAATCAAACCTTCGGTACCCTAATACGTAAATAAAATGATACAATTTAAGATGGAGAATCGTTATTGTCTTTACCAGAGAAATATACCAAAGAACGCGCTCTCTTCCACGTGCTTGGAAACACTACAGCCAAAATGGGAGCCACCTAGAAAAACTACAATTTCTGGCTCATTTTGGCTCATAAGTAACAGGCAGTTTACTTTGGGCACGCTTTTCATCCAGAGGTGAAAATACTGCCCCCTACCCAAGAGAGGTTAACTAGGCAAGTAAGTTAAGAACAAATTCATATTAGCTGTAAAATCAAATCAAATCTCACTTAGGGCCTACAAAAGTCTAGAGTCGGCCCTGGGCCCAGGTGTAAATCAGTCCCTGATTAGACAGCCGGCCCTGTGCCCAGGTGTAAATCAGTCCCTGATTAGACAGCCGGCCCTGTGCCCAGGTGTAAATCAGTCTCTGATTGGACAGCCGGCCCTGTGGCCAGGTGTAAATCAGTCCCCGATTAGAGGGGAACAATGAAAAAACAAAGTGTAACTGGCTTGGAGGTCTAGAGTTGAGTTTAAGGGCTCTAGACCTTCTCCAGATCCCTTCTTTCTTATAGGATCACCGTGACAACACCAGACTGTTATTGCCTGCCAGAGATCCGCCTCTAATTTCTGTCTATACTATAAAATCCCCTTATAACCTGGCGTGATCTCTGGTTCAATCTCATCTTACATTGTATTTATTAATTTCTTGCTATGGGCTCTATTGATTCAAGCTTTCTTGTGGGTCACAGGAGTAGCTAGCTGGCTAAGCGTCACCTCTCCAGCCCTATAATAAGCCAAAGAGCAAGGGGATTTAGTTTCATAGCTAAGCTACAGACAATGTGCAGTGTCCTACAGACAAACAGGAAAAGTCTTAGATCCTGCAGATCGTTTGAGTAAGAAGCAATGTGGCGATTGACTGTTATGACATTCGTAAGGCATCATGCACAGTCTGCACTGTGACAGGCTCCTCAGGTGAAGTAACATTACTGAATTCCCATTGCTCTCTAGCTCCATCTCTCCCTCGCTCTCTTTCAGTGTTCTGTCTCTTCTTTCTGTCCCTGTCTAGCTATTCAAAAATATCTCTCTCTCCCTCCCTTTCTCCAATCTCATTCTCTATGTTCAGTAAATCTCCTCATATAGCTCTCTACTCCCTTCCCTTCTCTCCTCCCTCTCTCTCCCTCCCCCTCTCTCCCCTCTCTTTTCCACTCCCCACTCTCTCCTCCCCCTCTCTTTCCTCCCCTCTCCCTCTCCTCCCCCTCCCTCTCCTCCCTCTCCCTCCCCTCTCCTCCCCAAACACCCCCCTCTCTTTCCCCTCCCCCCCCTCTCTCCGCTCCTCTCCCCTGTCTCTCCTCCCCCTCTCTCTCTCTTTCCCCCTCTATCTCCTCCCCTCTCTCTCCCCCCCTCTCCCCCAATCTCTCCACCTCCCTCTCTCTCCCCCCTCTCTTTTCCCCCTCTCTCTCCCCTCTCACCCCCTCTCTTCCCCCTCTCTCTCCTCCCCCTCTCTCTCTCCCCCCTCTCTCCCCCCTCTCTCCCCCTCCCTCTCCTCCCCCTCTCTCTCCCCCCCTCTCCTCCCTCTTTCCCCCCTCTCTCTCCTCCCTCTCTCTCCCCTCCCTCTTCCCCCTCTCTCCCCCCCTCTTTCTCCTCCCCTCTCTCTCCCCCCCTCCGCTCCTCCCTCCCCCTCTCTCTCCCCCTCTCTCTCCCCTCTCTCTCCCCCCTCTCTCTCCCCCCCTCTCTCTCCCCCCCTCCTCCCTCCTCCCTCCCTCTCTCTCCCTCCTCTTCTCCTCCCCCTCTCTCTCCCCATCCCCATGTCTCTCTCCCCCTCTCCCTCCCCTCTCTCTCAACCCTCTCTCTCCCCCTCTCTCTCCCCCCTCTCTCCTCCCTCTCTCTCTCCCCCTCTCTCACCTCCCCTCTCTCTCCCCCTCCCTTTCCTCCCCCTCTCTTTCCTCCCCCTCTTTCTCCCCCCCCTCTCTCCCCCTCTCTCTCCCCCCTCTCTCTCCTCCCCCCTCTCTCTCCCTCCCCTCTCTTTCTCCCCCCTCTCCCCCCCTCTCTCTCAACCCTCTCTCTCCCCCTCTCTCTCCTCCCTCTCTCTCCCCCTCTCTCTCCTCCCTCTCTCTCCCCCTCTCTCTCCCCCTCTCTCTCCTCCCCTCTCTCTCTCTCCTCCCTCCCTCTCCTCCCCCTCTCTCTCTATCTATTCCAGTCTCAGTCGGTTGTCCCTGTCCTCCTCCTACCTGTCACAACACAGCAGGTATCTACTCTGTTGCATGGCTACCAGCTATGTCTAACCCTCCGCCGCTCTGCTTCGGCTATGCGCCTTGTCATGAGCTATTTGGAAAATACAGATGCACAAGAACACATACCTGTATAATAATGTCCTGTTGCAACCGCTCCATTTGGCTCTGTGCTGGCTGACATTTTGGTGCAATAAGAGCTGTATTTAGAGTGTGTCTGTGGAGGGGAGGCTCTTTGGGCTCCATGAATTCAGGGGCCTACCCCCTATATAGTGCACTGCTTTTGACCAGAGCCCTATGGGTTAAAAGTAGGGCACTATAGGAAGGAATAGAGGCAGAGGGATATTTCTTCAGACGGAAGGTAGTTTGCCTCAGAGCCTCATGAACACAGAATACCAGGAAAAGGGCCAGAAGGAGAGATTTGTGTTTTATTTTTCTTCTGAGGGCTTGGTGGAAATAGTGAGTCAATGAGTGTTTGAGACAAGAGATAACTGATGCTAGAAGACGCTGATTCCTTTGGTTTGAAGATATGGTTACTTTCTCCTCTTTTGGAGAACTCTGCTCCCTCCCTGAATACCCCTTACCCCTCTCTCTCTCCTCCCCCTCTCTCTTATTACATCTCTCTGTCTTCCTCCTCCCTCCATCATTACATCTCTCTGTCTTCCTCCTCCCTCCATCATTTCAACTGTTCTGCCTTATTATTATTCGACCATGCTGGTCATTTATGAACATTTGAACATCTTGGCCATGTTCTGTTATAATCTCCACCCGGCACAGCCAGAAGAGGACTGGCCACCCCTCATAGCCTGGTTCCTCTCTAGGTTTCTTCCTAGGTTTTGGCCTTTCTAGGAAGTTTTTCCTAGCCACCGTGCTTCTACACCTGCATTGCTTGCTGTTTGGGGTTTTAGGCTGGGTTTCTGTACAGCACTTTGAGATATCAGCTGATGTACGAAGGGCTATATAAATAAATTTGATTTGATCTCTCTGTCTTCCTCCTCCCTCCATCATTACATCCCTCTGTCTTCCTCCTCCCTCCATCATTACATCTCTCTGTCTTCCTCCTCTCTCCATCATTACATCATTACATCATTACATCTCTCTGTCTTCCTCCTCCCTCCATCATTACATCTCTCTGTCTTCCTCCTCCCTCCATCATTACATCCCTCTGTCTTCCTCCTCCCTCCATCATTACATCTCTCTGTCTTCCTCCTCCCTCCATCATTACATCATTACTCTGTCTTCCTCCCCCCTCCATCATTACATCTCTCTCCATCTTCCTCTCCTTCTCCTCCCTCATTACATCTCTCTGTCTTCCTCCTCCCTCCATCATTACATCTCTCTGTCTTCCTCCTCCCTCCATCATTACATCATTACATCTCTCTGTCTTCCTCCTCCCTCCATCATTACATCTCTCTGTCTTCCTCCTCCCTCCATCATTACATCTCTCTGTCTTCCTCCTCCCTCCATCATTACATCATTTCCATCCTCCCTCCACATCTCTCTGTCTTCCTCCTCCCTCCATCATTACATCATCTCTCTGTCTTCCCTCTGTCTTCCTCCTCCCTCCATCATTACATCTCTCTGTCTTCCTCCTCCCTCCATCATTACATCATTACATCTCTCTGTCTTCCTCCTCCCTCCATCATTACATCATTACATCTCTCTGTCTTCCTCCTCCCTCCATCATTACATCTCTCTGTCTTCCTCCTCCCTCCATCATTGTCATCTCTCTGTCTTCCTCCTCCCTCCATCATTACATCTCTCTGTCTTCCTCCTCCCTCCATCATTACATCTCTCTGTCTTCCTCCTCCTCCATCATTACATCTCTCTGTCTTCCTCCTCCCTCCACATCTCTCTGTCTTCCTCCTCCCTCCCTCCATCATTACATCATTACATCTCTCTGTCTTCCTCCTCCCTCCATCATTACATCTCTCTGTCTTCCTCCCTCCATCCATTACATCCTGTCTTCCTCCTCCCTCCATCATTACATCTCTCTGTCTTCCTCCTCCCTCCATCATTACATCTCTCTGTCTTCCTCCTCCCTCCATCATTACATCTCTCTGTCTTCCTCCTCCCTCCATCATTACATCTCTCTGTCTTCCTCCTCCCTCCATCATTACATCTCTCTGTCTTCCTCCTCCCTCCATCATTACATCTCTCTGTCTTCCTCCTCCCTCCATCATTACATCCTCTGTCTTCCTCCTCCCTCCATCATTACATCTCTCTGTCTTCCTCCTCCCTCCATCATTACATCATTACATCTCTCTCTTCCTCCTCCCTCCATCATTACATCTCTCTGTCTTCCTCCTCCCTCCATCATTACATCATTACATCTCTTGTCATCTCTCCCTCCATCATTCTTCCTCCTCCCTCCATCATTACATCATGTCTTCTGTCATCTCTCTGTCTTCCTCCTCCCATTACATCATTACATCTCTCTGTCTTCCTCCTCCCTCCATCATTACATCTCTCTGTCTTCCTCCTCCCTCCATCATTACATCATCTCTCTGTCTTCCTCCTCCCTCCATCATTACATCTCTCTGTCTTCCTCCTCCCTCCATCATTACATCTCTCTGTCTTCCTCCTCCCTCCATCATTACATCTCTCTGTCTTCCTCCTCCCTCCATCATTACATCATTACATCTCTCTGTCTTCCTCCTCCCTCCATCATTACATCTTCTGTCTCTCTCATTATCTTCCTCCTCCCTCCATCATTACATCATTACTCTCTCTCTTCCTCCTCCCTCCATCATTACATCATTACATCTCTGTCTTCCTCCTCCCTCCATCATTACATCTTACATCTCTCTGTCTTCCTCCTCCCTCCATCATTACATCTCTCTGTCTTCCTCCTCCTCCATCATTACATCTCTCTGTCTTCCTCCTCCCCATCCATCATTGCGTCTCTCTTCCTCCATCATTATCATCTCTCTTCCTCCTCCCTCCATCATTACATCATCTCTGTCTTCCTCCTCCCTCCATCATTACATCTCTCTGTCTTCCTCCTCCCTCCATCATTACATCTCTCTGTCTTCCTCCTCCCTCCATCATTACATCTCTCTGTCTTCCTCCCCTCATCATTACATCTCTCTCTCTGTCTTCCTCCTCCCTCCATCATTACATCATCCTCTCTGTCTTCCTCCTCCCTCCATCATTACATCATCCCTCATCGTCTTGCTGTCTTCCTCCTCCCTCCATCGTTACATCATTACATCTCTCTGTCTTCCTCCTCCCTCCATCATTACATCTCTCTGTCTTCATCCTCCCTCCATCATTACATCTCTCTGTCTTCATCCTCCCTCCATCATTACATATCTCTGTCTTCATCCTCCCTCCATCATTACATCTCTCTGTCTTCATCCTCCCTCCATCATTACATATCTCTGTCTTCATCCTCCCTCCATCATTACATATCTCTGTCTTCATCCTCCCTCCATCATTACATCTCTCTGTCTTCCTCCTCCCTCCGTCATTACATCATTGTCATCTCTCTGTCTTCCTCCTCCCTCCATCATTACATCTCTCTGTCTTCCTCCTCCCTCCATCATTTCCTCATCATTCATCGTTGCGTCCTCCTCCTCCTCCTCCATCATTACATCATTACATCTCTCTGTCTTCCTCCTCCCTCCATCATTACATCTTGTCTCCCTCTGTCTTCCTTCCTCCCTCCATCATTACGTCTCTCTGTCTTCCTCCTCCCTCCATCATTACATCATTACATCTCTCTGTCTTCCTCCTCCCTCCATCATTACATCATTACATCTCTCTCGTCTTCCTCCTCCCTCCATCATTACATCTCTCTGTCTTCCTCCTCCCTCCATCATTACATCTCTCTGTCTTCCTCCTCCCTCCATCATCATCATTCTGTCTTCCTCCTCCCTCCATCATTACATCTCTCTGTCTTCTCCCTCCGTCGTTACGTCTCTCTGTCTTCCTCCTCCCTCCATCATTACATCGTTGCGTCTCTCTGTCTTCCTCCTCCCTCCATCATTACATCGTTACATCTCTCTCTGATCTTCCTCATTACTCCTCCATCTTCCATCATTACATCTCTCTGTCTTCATCCTCCCTCCATCATTACATCTCTCCATCTTACATCTCCCTCCTCCTCCCTCCATCATTACATCTCTCTGTCTTCCTCCTCCCTCCATCATTACATCTCATCTCTCTGTCTTCCTCCTCCCTCCATCATTACATCTCTCTGTCTTCCTCCTCCCTCATCATTACATCTCTCTGTCTTCGTCGTCCCTCCATTACATCCATCATTCATCATTACATCTCTCTGTCTTCCTCCTCCCCATCATTACATCATTACATCTCTCTGTCTTCCTCCTCCCTCCTCCATCATTACGTCTCTCTGTCTTCCTCCTCCCTCCATCATTACATCATTACATCTCTCTGTCTTCCTCCTCCCTCCATCATTACATCTCTCTGTCTTCCTCCTCCCTCCATCATTACATCATTACATCTCTCTGTCTTCCTCCTCCCTCCATCATTACATCTCTCTGTCTTCCTCCTCCCTCCATCATTACATCTCTCTGTCTTCCTCCTCCCTCCATCATTACATCTCTCTGTCTTCCTCCTCCCTCCATCATTACATTCGTCTCCCTCCATCATTACATCTCTCTGTCTTCCTCCTCCCGTCCATCATTACATCTCTCTTACGTCTTCCTTCCTCCTCCCTCCATCATTACATCATTACTCTCTCTGTCTTCCTCCCTCCTCCATCATTACATCTCTCTGTCTTCCTCCTCCCTCCATCATTACATCTCTCTGTCTTCCTCCTCCTCCATCATTACATCATTGCATCTCTCTCCATCTTCCTCCTCCCTCCATCATTACATCATCTCTCTCTGTCTTCCTCCTCCCTCCATCATTACATCTCTCTGTCTTCCTCCTCCCTCCATCATTACATCTCTCTGTCTTCCTCCTCCCTCCATCATTACATCTTACATCTCTCTCTCTGTCTTCCTCCTCCCTCCATCATTACATCTCTCTGTCTTCCTCCTCCCCCGTCCATCATTACATCTCTCTGTCTTCCTCCTCCCTCCATCATTACATCTCTCTGTCTTCCTCCTCCCTCCATCATTACATCTCTCTGTCTTCCTCCTCCCTCCATCATTACATCTCTCTGTCTTCCTCCTCCCTCCATCATTACATCTCCTCCATCCCCATCCTCTCATTACATCATTACATCTCTCTGTCTTCCTCCTCCCTCCATCATTACATCTCTCTGTCTTCCTCATCCTCCCATCTCGTTTCATCCTCCATCATTACATCTCTCTGTCTTTCCTCCTCCCTCCATCATTACATCATTACATCTCTCTGTCTTCCTCCTCCCTCCATCATCATTACATCTCTCTGTCTTCCTCCTCCCTCCATCATTACATCTCTCTGTCTTCCTCCTCCCTCCATCATTACATCTCTCTGTCTTCCTCCTCCTCCATCATCATTACATCATCTCTTCTTCTGTCTCCTCTCCTCCCTTCCTCATTACATCCATCATTACATCTCTGTCTTCCTCCTCATCCATCCGTCGTTCATCATTACATCATTACATCTCTCTGTCTTCCTCCTCCCGTCCATCATTACATCATTACATCTCTCTGTCTTCCTCCTCCCTCCATCATTACATCTCTCTGTCTTCCTCCTCCCTCCATCATTACATCTCTCTGTCTTCCTTCTCCCTCCATCATTACATCTCTCTGTCTTCCTCCTCCCCATCATTATCATCATTATCTCTCTGTCTTCCTCTCCCTCCATCATCATCTCTCTGTCTTCGTCCTCCCTCCATCATTACATCATTACATCTCGTCTGTCTTCCTCCTCCCTCCATCATTACATCATCATCTCTCTGTCTTCTTCTCCCTCCATCATTACATCTCTCGTTTCCGTCTCTCTCCATCATTACATCTCCCTCCATCATTTCCATCTCTCTGTCTTCCTCCTCCCTCCATCATTACATCATCTCTGTCTTCCTCGTTACTCCATCATTACATCTCTCTGTCTTCCTCCTCCCTCCATCATTACATCATCTCTGTCTTCCTCCTTGCTCCATCATCTCTCTGTCTTCATCATCCCTCCATCATTACGTCGTTACGTCTCTCTTTCCTCCTCCCTCCATCATTACATCTCTCTCTCTTCCTCCTCCCTCCATCATTACATCTCTCTGTCTTCGTCTCCTCCCTCCATCATTACATCTCTCTGTCTTCATCCTCCTCCATCATTACATCCCATCATTACATCTCTCTGTCTTCCTCCTCCCTCCATCATTACATCTCTCTGTCTTCCTCCTCCCTCCATCATCATTTCACATCTCTCTCTGTCTTCCTCCTCCCTCCATCATTACATCTCTCTGTCTTCCTCCATCCCTCCCCTCCATCATTACATCTCTCTGTCTTCCTCCTCCCTTACCTCATTACATCATCTCTGTCTTCCTCCTCCCTCCTCCTCCCTCCATCATCATTACATCTGTCTCTGTCTTCCTCCTCCCTCCATCATTACATCTCTCTGTCTTCCTCCTCCCTCCATCATTACATCTTCTGTCTCTGTCTTCCTCCTCCTCCATCATTACATCTCTCTGTCTTCCTCCTCCCTCCATCATTACATCTCTCTGTTTCCTCCTCCCTCCATCATTACATCTCTCTGTCTTCCTCCTCCTCCATCATTACATCATTACATCTCTCTGTCTTCCTCCTCCCTCCATCATTACATCATTACATCTCTCTCTGTCTTCCTCCTCCCTCCATCATTACATCTCTCTGTCTTCCTCCTCCCTCCATCATTACATCTCTGTCTTCCTCCTCCCTCCATCATTACATCATCCTTCCTCCTCCCTCCATCATTACATCTCATCTGTCTGTCTTCCTCCCTCCATCATTACATCATCTGTCATCCGTCCCTCCATCTTACCTCTCTGTCTTCCTCCATCATTACATCATTACATCTCTCTGTCTTCCTCCTCCCTCCATCATTACATCTCTCTGTCTTCCTCCTCCCTCCATCATTACATCTCTCTGTCTTCCTCCTCCCTCCATCATTACATCATTACATCTCTCTGTCTTCCTCCTCCCTCCATCATTACATCTCTCTGTCTTCCTCCTCCCTCCATCATTACATCTCTCTGTCTTCCTCCTCCCTCCATCATTACATCATTACATCTCTCTGTCTTCCTCCTCCCTCCATCATTACGTCTTACTCTCTCTCTTCCTCCTCCCTCCATCATTACGTCGTTCTCTTCGTCTCTCTCCATCATTTTCCTCCTCCCTCCGTCGTTACGTCTCTCTGTCTTCCTCCTCCCTCCATCATTACATCTCTCTGTCTTCCTCCTCCCTCCATCATTACATCTCTCTGTCTTCCTCCTCCCTCCATCATTACATCTCTCTGTCTTCTTCCTCCCTCCCTCCATCATTACATCTCTCTGTCTTCCTCCTCCCTCCATCGTTACATCTCTCTGTCTTCCTCCTCCCTCCATCATTACATCTCTCTGTCTTCCTCCTCCCTCCATCATTACATCTTCTGTCTTCTCTCCTCCCTCCATCCATCGTTACATCTCTCTGTCTTCCTCCTCCCTCCATCATTACATCATTACATCTCTCTGTCTTCCTCCTCCCTCCATCGTTACATCATTACTCTCTGTCTTCCTCCTCCCTCCATCATTACATCTCTCTGTCTTCCTCCTCCCATCATTACATCTCTCTGTCTTCATCTCTCTCTCTGTCTTCCTCCTCCCTCCATCATTTACATCTCTCTGTCTCTCTCCCTCCATCATTCATCTCTCTCTTCCTCCTCCCTCCATCATTACATCTCTCTGTCTTCCTCCTCCCTCCATCATTACATCCTCTCTCTTCTTCCTCCTCCCTCCATCATTACATCGTTGTCATCTCTCATTACATCTTCCTCCTCCCTCCATCATTACATCTCTCTGTCTTCCTCCTCCCTCCATCATTACATCTCTCTGTCTTCCTCCTCCCTCCATCATTACATCTCTCTGTCTTCCTCCTCCATCATCCATCATTTCATTACATCTCTCTGTCTTCCTCCTCCCTCCATCATTACATCTCTCTGTCTTCCTCCTCCCTCCATCATTACATCTCTCTGTCTTCATCCTCCCTCCATCATCGTTGCATCTCTCTGTCTTCCTCCTCCCTCCATCATTACATCTCTCTGTCTTCCTCCTCCCTCCATCATTACATCTCTCTGTCATCTCTCTGTCTTCCTCCTCCCTCCATCATTACATCTCTCTGTCTTCCTCCTCCCTCCATCATTACATCTCTCTGTCTTCCTCCTCCCTCCATCATTACATCATTACATCTCTCTGTCTTCATCCTCCCTCCATCATTACATCTCTCTGTCTTCCTCCTCCCTCCATCATTACATCTCTCTGTCTTCCTCCTCCCTCCATCATTACATCTCTCTGTCTTCCTCCTCCCTCCATCATTACATCTCTCTGTCTTCCTCCTCCCTCCATCATTACATCTCTCTGTCTTCCTCCTCCCTCCATCATTACATCTCTCTGTCTTCCTCCTCCCTCCATCATTACATCTCTCTGTCTTCCTCCTCCCTCCATCATTACATCTCTCTGTCTTCATCCTCCCTCCATCATTACATCTCTCTGTCTTCATCCTCCCTCCATCATTACATCTCTCTGTCTTCCTCCTCCCTCCATCATTACATCTCTCTGTCTTCATCCTCCCTCCATCATTACATCATTACATCTCTCTGTCTTCCTCCTCCCTCCATCATTACATCTCTCTGTCTTCCTCCTCCCTCCATCATTACATCATTACATCTCTCTGTCTTCCTCCTCCCTCCATCATTACATCTCTCTGTCTTCCTCCTCCCTCCATCATTACATCTCTCTGTCTTCCTCCTCCCTCCATCTTACGTCTCTCCTCCCTCCATCATTACATCTCTCTGTCTTCATCCTCCCTCCATCATTACATCTCTCTGTCTTCCTCCTCCCTCCATCATTACATCTCTCTGTCTTCCTCCTCCCTCCATCATTACATCATTACATCTCTCTGTCTTCCTCCTCCCATCCATCATTACATCCGTCTGTTTCCTCCTCCCTCCATCCTCCCTCCATCATTACATCTGTCTTCCTCCTCCCTCCATCATTACATCTCTCTGTCTTCCTCCTCCCTCCATCATTACATCCTCGTCGTCGTCCTCCCTCCATCATTCCTCCGTCCATCCATCATTACATCTCCTCTCTTTCCTCGTCCCTCCATCATTACATCTCTCTGTCTTCCTCCTCCCTTACATCATTACATCTCTCTGTCTTCCTCCTCCCTCCATCATTACGTTACATCTCTCTGTCTTCCTCCTCCCTCCATCATTACATCTCTCTGTCTTCCTCCTCCCTCCATCATTACATCTCTCTGTCTTCCTCCTCCCTCCATCATTACTCTCTGTCATCTCCGTCCATCATTACATCATCTACATCTTCTCCTCTTCATCTCTCTGTCTCTCCTCCATCATTACATCTCTCTGTCTTCCTCCTCCCTCCATCATTACATCATTACATCTCTCTGTCTTCCTCCTCCCTCCATCATTTGCGTCTCTCTGTCTTCCTCCTCCGTCGTTACATCATCTCTCTCTGTCTTCCTCCTCCCTCCATCATTACATCTCTCTGTCTTCCTCCTCCCTCATTACATCATTACATCTCTCTGTCTTCCTCCTCCCTCCATCATTACATCATTACATCTCTCTCTCTTCCTCCTCCCTCCATCATTACATCATTACATCTCTCTGTCTTCCTCCTCCCTCCATCATTACATCTCTCTGTCTTCCTCCTCCCTCCATCATTACATCTCTCTGTCTTCCTCCTCCCTCCATCATTACATCTCTCTGTCTTCCTCCTCCCTCCATCATTACATCTCTCTGTCTTCCTCTCCCTCCATCATTACATCATTACATCTCTCTGTCTTCCTCCTCCCTCCATCATTACATCATCTCTGTCTTCCTCCTCCCTCCATCATTACATCATTACATCTCTCTGTCTTCATCCTCCCTCCATCATTACATCTCTCTGTCTTCCTCCCCTCCATCATCATTACGTCTCTCTGTCTTCATCCTCCCTCCATCATTACATCTCTCTGTCTTCATCCTCCTCCATCCATCATTACATCTTACTCTCTCTGTCTTCCTCCTCCCTCCATTTACATCTCTCTGTCTTCCTCCTCCCTCCATCATTACATCATTACATCTCTCTGTCTTCCTCCTCCCTCCATCATTACATCTCTCTGTCTTCCTCCTCCCTCCATCATTACATCTCTCTGTCTTCCTCCTCCCTCCATCATTACATCTCTCTCTGTCTTCCTCCTCCCTCCATCATTACATCATTACATCTCTGTCTTCCTCCTCCCTCCATCATTACATCTCTCTGTCTTCCTCCTCCCTCCATCATTACATCTCTCATGTCTTCCTCCTCCCTCCATCATTACATCTCTCTGTCTTCCTCTCCCTCATCATTACATCTCTCTGTCTTCCTTCTCCCTCCATCATTACATCTCTCTGTCTTCCTCCTCCCTCCATCATTACATCTCTCTGTCTTCCTCCTCCCTCCATCATCATTACATCTCTCTGTCTTCCTCCTCCCTCCATCATTACGTCTCTCTGTCTTCCTCCCTCCATCCATCATTACATCTCTCTCTTCATCCTCCTCCCTCCATCATTACATCTCTCTGTCTTCATCCTCCCTCCATCATTACATCTCTCTGTCTTCATCCTCCCTCCATCATTACATCTCTCTGTCTTCCTCCTCCCTCCATCATTACATCTCTCTCATCCCTCTTCCTTGCGTCCCTCCATCATTACATCGTTACGTCTCTCTGTCTTCCTCCTCCCTCCATCATTACATCTCTCTGTCTTCCTCCTCCCTCCATCGTTACATCTCTCTGTCTTCCTCCTCCCTCCATCATTACATCTCTCTGTCTTTCCTCCTCCCTCCATCATTACATCTCTCTGTCTTCCTCCTCCCTCCATCATTACATCTCTCTGTCTTCCTCCTCCTCCATCATTACATCTCTCTGTCTTCCTCCTCCCTCCATCATTACATCATTACATCTCTCTCTCTGTCTTCCTCTCCCTCCATCATTACATCATTACATCTTACTCTGTCTTCCTCCTCCCTCCATCATTACATCATTACATCTGTCTTCATCATCCATCGTTACATCTCTCTGTCTTCATCCTCCCTCCATCGTTACATCATTACATCTTACATCTCTCTGTCTTCCTCCTCCCTCCATCATTACATCTCTCTGTCTTCATCCTCCCTCCATCGTTACATCTCTCTGTCTTCCTCCTCCCTCCGTCATTACATCTCTCTGTCTTCCTCCTCCCTCCATCATTACATCTCTCTGTCTTCCTCCCTCCCTCCATCATTACATCTCTCTTCTTCCTCCTCCCTCCATCATTATATCATTACATCTCTCGTCTTCATCCTCCTCCATCATTACATCTCTCTGTCTTCCTCCTCCCTCCATCATTACATCTCTCTGTCTTCCTCCTCCCTCCATCATTACATCATTACATCTCTCTGTCTTCCTCCTCCCTCCATCATTACATCTCTCTGTCTTCATCCTCCCTCCATCATTACATCTCTCTGTCTTCATTCTCCCTCCATCATTACATCTCTCTGTCTTCATCCTCCCTCCATCATTACATCATTACATCATTACATCATTACATCTCTCTGTCTTCCTCCTCCCTCCATCATTACATCATTACATCATTACATCATTACATCTCTCTGTCTTCATCCTCCCTCCATCATTACATCTCTCTGTCTTCCTCCTCCCCTCCATCATTACATCTCTCTGTCTTCCTCCTCCCTCCATCATTACATCTCTCTGTCTTCCTACTCCCTCCATCATTTCATCTCTCTCTCTTCCTCCTCCCTCCATCATTATATCATTACATCTCTCAGTCTTCATCCTCCCTCATCATTACATCTCTCTGTCTTCCTCCTCCCTCCATCATTACATCTCTCTCTCTTCCTCCTCCCTCCATCATTACATCATTACATCTCTCTGTCTTCCTCCTCCCTCCATCATTACATCTCTCTGTCTTCATCCTCCCTCCATCATTACATCTCTCTGTCTTCATCCTCCCTCCATCATTACATCTCTCTGTCTTCCTCCTCCCTCCATCATTACATCTCTCTGTCTTCCTTCTCCCTCCATCATTACATCATTACATCTCTCTGTCTTCCTCCTCCCTCCATCATTACATCTCTCTCCCTCCATCTTCATCCTCCTCCGTCATTACATCTCTCTGTCTTCATCTCCCCTCCATCATTACATCTCTCTGTCTTCCTCCTCCCTCAATCATTACATCTCTCTGTCTTCATTCTCCCTCCATCATTACATCTCTCTGTCTTCCTCCTCCCTCAATCATTACATCTCTCTGTCTTCATTCTCCCTCCATCATTACATCTCTCTGTCTTCCTCCTCCCTCCATCATTACATCATTACATCTCTCTGTCTTCCTCCTCCCTCCATCATTACATCATTACATCTCTCTGTCTTCCTCCTCCCTCCATCATTACATCATCCATCACATCTCTCTGTCTTCCTCCTCCCTCCATCATTACATCTCTCTGTCTTCCTCCTCCCTCCATCATTACATCTCTCTGTCTTCCTCCTCCCTCCATCGTTACATCTCTCTGTCTTCCTCCTCCCTCCATCATTACATCTCTCTGTCTTCCTCCTCCCTCCATCATTACATCTCATTTTCCTCTCTCTGTCTTCCTCCTCCCTCCATCATTACATCTCTCTGTCTTCCTCCTCCCTCCATCATTACATCTCTCTGTCTTCCTCCTCCCTCCATCATTACATCTCTCTCTGTCTTCCTCCTCCCTCCATCATTACATCTCTCTGTCTTCCTCCTCCCTCCATCATTACATCTCTCTGTCTTCCTCCTCCCTCCATCATTACATCTCTCTGTCTTCCTCCTCCCTCCATCCTCCGTCATTCATTACATCTCTCTGTCTTCCTCCTCCCTCCATCATTACATCATTACATCTCTCTGTCTTCCTCCTCCCTCCATCATTACATCATTACATCTCTCTGTCTTCCTCCTCCCTCCATCATTACATCTCTCTGTCTTCCTCCTCCCTCCATCATTACATCTCTCTGTCTTCCTCCTCCCTCCATCATTACATCTCTCTGTCTTCCTCCTCCCTCCATCATTACATCATTACATCTCTGTCTTCCTCCTCCCTCCATCATTACATCTCTCTGTCTTCCTCCTCCCTCCATCATTACATCTCTCTGTCTTCCTCCTCCCTCCATCATTACATCTCTCTGTCTTCCTCCTCCCTCCATCATTACATCTCTCTGTCTTCCTCCTCCCTCCATCATTACATCTCTCTGTCTTCCTCCTCCCTCCATCATTACATCTCTCTGTCTTCAACTCCCTCCATCATTTCATATCTCTCTCTTCCTCCTCCCTCCATCATTATATCATTACATCTCTCTGTCTTCCTCCTCCCTCCATCATTACATCTCTCTCTCTTCCTCCTCCCTCCATCATTTCATCTCTCTCTGTCTTCAACTCCTCCATCATTTCATCTCTCTGTCTTTCCTCCTCCCTCCATCATTACATCTCTGTCTTCCTCCTCCCTCCATCATTTCATCTCTCTCTCTTCCTCCTCCCTCCATCATTACATCTCTCTGTCTTCCTCCTCCCTCCATCATTACATCTCTCTCTCTTCCTCCTCCCTCCATCATTACATCATTACATCTCTCTGTCTTCCTCCTCCCTCCATCATTACATCTCTCAGTCTTCATCCTCCCTCATCATTACATCTCTCTGTCTTCATCCTCCCTCCATCATTACATCTCTCTGTCTTCCTCCTCCCTCCATCATTACATCTCTCTGTCTTCCTCCTCCCTCAATCATTACATCTCTCTGTCTTCCTCCTCCCTCCATCATTACATCTCTCTGTCTTTCTCCTCCCTCCATCATTACATCATTACATCATTACATCTCTCTGTCTTCCTCCTCCCTCCATCATTACATCTCTCTGTCTTCCTCCTCCCTCCATCATTACATCTCTCTGTCTTCATCCTCCCTCCATCATTACATCATTACATCTCTCTGTCTTCCTCCTCCCTCGATCATTACATCATTACATCTCTCTGTCTTCCTCCTCCCTCCATCATTACATCTCTCTGTCTTCCTACTCCCTCGATCATTACATCATTACATCTCTCTGTCTTCCTCCTCCCTCCATCATTACATCTCTCTGTCTTCCTACTCCCTCGATCATTACATCATTACATCTCTCTGTCTTCCTCCTCCCTCCATCATTACATATCTATGTCTTCCTCCTCCCTCCATTATTACATCATTACATCTCTCTGTCTTCATCCTCCCTCCATCATTACATCTCTCTGTCTTCATCCTCCCTCAATCATTACATCTCTCTGTCTTCCTCCTCCCTCAATCATTACATCTCTCTGTCTTCCTACTCCCTCGATCATTACATCATTACATCTCTCTGTCTTCCTCCTCCCTCCATCATTACATCTCTCTGTCTTCCTCCTCCCTCCATCATTACATCTCTCTGTCTTCCTACTCCCTCCATCATTACATCATTACATCTCTCTGTCTTCCTTCTCCCTCCATCATTACATCATTTCATCTCTCTCTCATCCTCCTCCCTCCATCATTACATCTCTCTGTCTTCCTCCTCCCTCCATCATTACATCATTTCATCTCTCTCTCTCCTCCTCCCTCCATCATTACATATCCTGTCTTCCTACCCATCATTACATGCATCTCTCTCTCATCCTCCTCCAACCATCATTACATCTCTCTGTCTTCTGTCTGGTTCCACTCATTACATCATTTCATCTCTCTCTCACCACTCCCCCTCCATCATTACCATCATTACATCTCTCTGTCTTCCTCCTCCCTCCATCATTACATCTCTCTGTCTTCCTCCTCCCTCCAATCATTACATCTCTCTGTCTTCCTCCTCCCTCCATCATTACATCTCTCTGTCTTCCTCCTCCCTCAATAAATACATCTCACTGTCTTCCTACTCCCTCCATCATTACATCATTACATCTCTCTGTCTTCCTCCTCCCTCCATCATTACATCTCTCTGTCTTCCTCCTCCCTCAATCATTACATCTCTCTGTCTTCCTACTCCCTCCATAATTACATCATTACATCCCTCTGTCTTCCTCCTCCCTCCATCATTACATCTCTCTGTCTTCATCCTCCCTCCATCATTACATCTCTCTGTCTTCATCCTCCCTCCATCATTACATCTCTCTGTCTTCATCCTCCCTCCATCATTACATCTCTCTGTCTTCCTACTGTGTGTGTGTGTGTGTGTGTGTGTGTGTGTGTGTGTGTGTGTGTGTGTGTGTACGTGTGGATACGTGTGTGTACACCTGTGTATATGTGTTTATACGTGTGTATACGTGTGTGTGTGTGTGTGTGTGTACGTGTGTATACGTGTGTGTGTGTGTATACGTGTGTGTATGTGTGTGTACGTTTGTGTACGTGTGTGTGTGTACGTGTGTATACGTGTGTGTGTGTACGTGTGTATACGTGTGTGTACGTGTGTGTACGTGTGTGTACGTGTGTGTGTGTGTGTACGTGTGTGTACGTGTGTATACGTGTGTATACGTGTGTGTACGTGTGTGTACGTGGTGTGTGTGTGTGTACGTGTGTGTGTGTGTATACATGTGTGTGTGTGTGTGTACGTGTGTGTACGCGTGTGCACGTGTGTGTACGTGTGTGCACGTGTGTGTGTGTGTGTGTACGTGTGTGTACGTGTGTGCACGTGTGTGTGTGTATACGTGTGTGTGTGTGTGTGTACGTGTGTGTACGTGTGTATACGTGTGGACGTGTGTATATGTGTGTGTGTGTGTGTACCTGTGTGTATATGTGTGTGTACGTGTGTGTACCTGTGTGTACGTGTGTGTGTGTGTGTACGTGTGTGTACGTGTGTGTACGTGTGTGTACGTGTGTATACGTGTGTGTACGTGTGTGTACGTGTGTGTACGTGTGTATACGTGTGTATACGTGTGTGTACGTGTGTGCATGTGTGTACGTGTGTGTGTGTGTGTGTGTGTGTGTGTGTGTGTGTGTGTGTACGTGTGTGTACGTGGTGTGTGTGTGTATACATGTGTGTGTGTGTGTACGTGTGTGTACGTGTGTGTACGTGTGTGCACGTGTGTGTGTGTGTATACATGTGTGTGTGTGTGTACGTGTGTGTACGTGTGTGCACGTGTGTGTACGTGTGTGTGTGTGTGTGTGTGTGTGTGTGTGTACGTGTGTGTGTGTGTGTATACGTGTGTGTGTGTGTGTACGTGTGTATACGTGTGTGTGTGTGTGTACGTGTGTATACGTGTGTATACGTGTGTATACGTGTGTATACGTGTGTGTATGTGTGTGTGTATACGTGTGTATACGTGTGTGTACGTGTGTGTACGTGTGTACGTGTGTATACGTGTGTGTGTGTGTGTACGTGTGTGTACGTGTGTGTGTGTGTGTGTACGTGTGTGTACGTGTGTGGACGTGTGTATACGTGTGTGTACGTGTGTGTACGTGTGTATACGTGTGTATACGTGTGTGTACGTGTGTGTACGTGTGTGTGTGTGTGTGTATGTGTGTGTGTGTGTGTGTGTATACGTGTGTGTGTGTGTGTGTACGTGTGTGTACGTGTGTGTACGTGTGTGTGTGTGTGTGTGTGTGTGTGTGTGTGTGTGTGTGTGTGTGTGTGTGTGTGTGTGTGTGTGTGTGTACGTGTGTGTGTGTACGTGTGTGTATGTGTGTGTGTGTGTGTGTGTGTGTGTGTGTGTGTGTGTGTGTGTGTACGTGTGTGTGTGTGTGTATGTGTGTGTACGTGTGTGTACGTGTGAATTTATTCAGCCAAATGTTATTTGTTTTTCATTTAAAATATTTTCTGAAGGTTTCAGACTGTCTGGCCCATGTAGTGATGAGGAGAGAGAGAGACAAAGATATAGAATGAGAGAAAGAAAGATAGAGCAAATGAGAGAGAAAGAGAGAGAGATAAAAACAACCAGGGGACTTGGAGTATCTGGGCCTCTTGTAGAGAGATGAGATATGGTTGGTTAGTAATTACAGTCTGTGTCTGGGTCTCTTGTAGAGAGATGAGATAATGTGTTAGTAATTACAGTATGTGTCTGGGCCTCTTGTAGACAGATGAGATAATGTTGTGTCTGGGCCTTAGTAATGTTGGACAGTCTGTGTCTGGGCTCTTATAGAGAGATGAGATAATTGTAGATAGATGAGATAATGTTAGGTTAGTAAATGCAGTCTGTGTCTGGGCTCTTGTAGAGAGGTGAGATAATGTTGGGTTAGTAATTACAGTATGTGTCTGGCCTCTTGTAGAGAGATGAGATATCTGGTCTGGGTCTCTTATTGAGATAATGTACAGTATGTGTCTGGGCCTCTTGTAGACAGATGAGATAATGTTGGGTTAGTAATTACAGTATGTATCTGGGCCTCTTGTAGAGAGATGAGATAATGTTGGGTTAGTAATGACAGTATGTATCTGGGCCTCTTGTAGAGAGATGAGATAATGTTGGGTTAGTAATTGCAGTATGTATCTGGGACTCTTATAGAGAGATGAGAAACGGTAGTCCCTGTTCCTGTCTGTATCTGGGACTCTTGTAGAGAGATGAGAAACGGTAGTCCCTGTTCCTGTCTGTATCTGGACGTCATGTAGAGAGATGAGAAACGGTAGTCCCTGTTCCTGTCTGTATCTGGGACTCTTATAGAGAGATGAGAAACGGTAGTCCCTGTTCCTGTCTGTGTCCTTTAAGCAGCAGTGTGAAGGATGTTAGTGGTTTTACTACGGTTGTCCCTGGTCCTCTCTCTCTCTCTCTCTCTCTCTCTCTGTCTCTCGTTCTCTCTCTCTCTCTCTCTCTCTCTCTCTCTCTCTCTCTCTCTCTCTTCTCTCTGTTTCTCGTTATCTCTCTCTGTCTCTAGCTCTCTCTCTCTCTCTCTCTCTGTCTCTAGCTCTCTCTCTCTTCTCTCTGTCTCTCGTTCTCTCTCTCTGTTTTACTACGGTCGTCCCTGGTCCTCTCTCTCTCTTTCTCTGTTTCCCAAATGGCACCCTATTCCCTATAAAATAGCGCACTACTTTTTTACCAGGGCGCATAGGCCTATGGTCAAAAACAGTGCACTTTGTAGACAATAGGGTGCCATTTGGACTCAATATGTCCAGGGAACTGTAAAACCACAACAGGTACTTTGTCAACCTGGATATACTCTGAAGGTCAGTGCAGGCAAGGCCTAAAATGGTGCTGGTGTTTCTTTGTGTGTGTGTGTGTGTGTGTGTGTGTGTGTGTGTGTGTGTGTGTGTGTGTGTGTGTGTGTGTGTGTGTGTGTGTGTGTGTGTGTGTGTGTGTGTGTGTGTGTGTGTGTGTGTGTGTGTGTGTGTGTATGTGTGTGGACCTGTCCCTGGAGCTCATTGAGACTGTATTGATCTATTGACCCATCAGAGAGAATGTAGAATCTGGTCACATGCTGCTGTTGAAGAAGAGAGAGAGAATGATAACTCTCTCTCTTTTTCTCTCTCTCTTCTCTCTCTGTCTCTTGTTCTCTCTCAATTCAATTCAAGGGGCTTTATTAGCATGGGAAACATGTGTTAACATGTTAACAGTAGACATCACACATACAGAAATGTCAAAACAATAAAGACATTACAAATGTCATATTATACATATATATACATACAGTGTTGTAACAATGTACAAATGGTTAAAGAACACAAGGGAAAATAAATAAGCATAAATATGGGTTGTATTTACAATGGTGTTTGTTCTTCACTGGTTGCCCTTTTCTTGTGGCAACAGGTCACAAATCTTGCTGCTGTGATGGCACACTGTGGAATTTCCCCCAGTAGATATGGGAGTTTATCAAAATTGGATTTGTTTACCGAATTCTTTGTGGATCTGTGTAATCTGAGGGAAATATGTATCTCTAATATGGTCATACATCGTCCTCTCTCCCTCTCTCTCTCATCCTCTCTCCCTCTCTCCCTCTCTCCATCTATCTTCTCTCTCGCTGTCTCTCATTCTCTCGTTCTCTCTCTCTCTCTCTCTCTCTAGCTCTCTCCCTCTCTTCTCTCCCTGTCTCTCGTTCTCTCTCTCGTTCTCTCTCTCTCTCTCTCTCTCTGTCTCTAGCTCTCTTCCTCTCTCTCTTCTCTCTCTGTCTCTTGTTCTCTCTCTCTGTCTCTAGCTCTCTCCCTCTCTCTCTCTCTTCTCTCTCTGTCTCTCGTTCTCTCTCTCTGTCTCTAGCTCTCTCCCTCTCTCTCTCTCTTCTCTCTCTGTCTCTCGTTCTCTCTCTCTGTCTCTAGCTCTCTCCCTCTCTCTCTCTCTTCTCTCTGTCTCTCTACTCTCTCTGTCGCTCGTTCTCTCTCTCTCTCTCTCTGTCTCTAGCTCTCCCCCTCTCTCTCTCTCTCTTCTCACTCTGTCTCTTGTTCTCTCTCTCCCTATCATCCTCTCTCCCTCTCTCTCGTCCTCTCTCCCTCTCTCCCTCTCTCCATCTATCTTCTCTTGCTGTCTCTTGTTCTCTCATTCTCTCTCTCTCTCTCTCTCTCTCTCTCTCTCTCTCTCTCTCTCTCTCTCTCGCTCCCTCTTTCTCCTGGAGGGGATGAGAGGACTTTGATGTCTTGATGAGATGTGACATGTGAGACTAGAGGCAGGTACAGATTGAGAGCTGTGTGTGTTATTCTGTGAAGTAAAACAGATGATTCAAGGTTCAGAACAGAGCATGGTACTGCTAAGGCTCCAGGGGGGGTTGAGAGCCTTGGGCTTGTTAGCTGACTGCCTGCCCTGGCTATCATATTCCACGTTCCAAATTGGTTTGACAGACAGGTGGCTGGTTGATATTTCCCTTCAGGCTTCACTGGCCAATCAGCAGACTGATAGACTGGTACAACCAGCAGAGAATGAAGTATAAACAGACGTTAAATATCCAAGCAGTTTTGTTGGGTATTATAAACTGGGGGATTCGAGCCCTGAGTTCCGATTGGCTGAAAGCTGTGGTATATCAGACCGTATACCACAGGTATTACAAAATATGTGTTTTTTTACTGCTCTAATTACATTGGTAACCAGTTTATAATAGCAATAAGGCACCTCAGGGGTTTGTGGTATATGACCAATATACCACGGCTAGGGGCTGTGTCCAGGCACTACGCGATGCGTCATACATGAGAACAGCCCTTAGCCATGGTATATTGACCATATACCACACCCCCTCAGGCCTTTATTGGTTAACTATGACTAGAAGATGACCTTGGAACCATGTTAAGAACAGCTGATTATAATTATGAGATGAACTAGAGAATAGAGAATTGAATGACGATATTTTACAGTGATGCAGGTTTGAGAAAAATATATTTTGTTCCCTGCTGGGAGAGCAGAAACAGCCGCTTTTAATAAAGGGAGAGAGGAGAGGAGAGGAGAGAAGAGAAGAGAAGAGAAGAGAAGAGAAGAGAAGAGAAGAGAAGAGAGAAGAGAAGAGAAGAGAAGAGAAGAGAAGAGAAGAGAAGAGAAGAGAGGAAAGGAGAGGAGAAGAGAAGAGAAGAGAAGAGAAGAGAAGAGAAGAGAAGAGAAGAGAAGAGGAGAGGAGGGAGAGAGGAGAAGAGAAGAGAAGAGAAGAGAAGAGAAGAGAAGAGAAGAGAAGAGAAGAGAAGAGAAGAGAAGAGAAGAGAAGAGAAGAGAAGAGAAGAGAAGAGAAGAGAGGGAAAGGAGAGGAGAAGAGAAGAGAAGAGAAGAGAAGAGAAGAGAGGAGAGGAGAGGAGAGGAGAGGAGAGGAGAGGAGAGGAGAGAGAGAGAGGAGAAGAGAAGAGAAGAGAAGAGGAGAGGAGAGGGAGAGGAGAGGAGAGGAGAGGAG
This sequence comes from Oncorhynchus tshawytscha, assembly GCF_018296145.1. Lineage (NCBI taxonomy): Eukaryota > Metazoa > Chordata > Actinopteri > Salmoniformes > Salmonidae > Oncorhynchus > Oncorhynchus tshawytscha. Next base: position 11,519,952 of record NC_056430.1, on the reverse strand, counting down.
AGGGAGAGGAGAGGAGAGGAGAGGAGAGGAGAGGAGAGGAGAGGAGAGGAGAGGAGAGGAGAGGAGAGGAGAGGAGAGGAGAGGAGAGGAGAGGAGGAGAGGTGTCATCTTGCTCAGCTTATCTTCTGCTGGAAGAATATGACAGAATAGTTGTAATATACACAGTCCTTGTATCTTTGAGATGTTTGGTCAAACCTGTGTGTGTGTGTATGTAGGTATTTACATACCTGCATGTGTGTGTGTGGTTCATAATGATGCAGTGCATGTCGCTGTAGGTCTGTTGTGGCTCAGAGAATCCCCTGATAGATCAGTTACTGACAAGCATCCATCTTGTCTCACTGCTTTGAGGGATTGATCTCTGGAGGCTGTGTTTGTCAGGAGGAAAAATCATCCTTTATCAATAGTTACAGTGTGTGTATGTGTGTGTGTGTGTGTGTGTGTGTGTGTGTGTGTGTGTGTGTGTGTGTGCGTGCATGTGCGGATTCCTTTTGCAGTGGCCCATTGGCTGCTCTTTATAACCAAACAGATTCCTTTTGCAGTGGCCCAATGGCTGCTCTTTATAAGCAAACAGATTCCTTTTGCAGTGGCCCAATGGCTGCTCTTTATAAGCAAACAGATTCCTATTGCAGTGACCCAATGGCTGCTCTTTATAACCAAACAGATTCCTATTGCAGCGGCCCAATGGCTGCTCTTTATAACCAAACAGATTCCTATTGCAGTGGCCCAATGGCTGCTCTTTATAACCAAACAGATTCCTTTTGCAGTGACCCAATGGCTGCTCTTTATAACCAAACAGATTCCTATTGCAGCGACCCAATGGCTGCTCTTTATAACCAAACAGATTCCTATTGCAGCGACCCAATGGCTGCTCTTTATAACCAAACAGATTCCTTTTGCAGTGACCCAATGGCTGCTCTTTATAACCAAATAGATTCCTTTTGCAGTGACCCAATGGCTGCTCTTTATAACCAAACAGATTCCTTTTGCAGTGACCCAATGGCTGCTCTTTATAACCAAACAGATTCCTATTGCAGTGACCCAATGGCTGCTCTTTATAACCAAACAGATTCCTTTTGCAGCGACCCAATGGCTGCTCTTTATAACCAAACAGATGTAGAAGTTGTGGAGGGAAAATAGAGGAGTAATGTTTCATCATTATTTTAACCTGTATTGAACTTGGTTTAGGGCTAAAACATATTGCATAATTAAATCAATGTATACTGGCAATACGTGCAACATCAAAATTGTCAAGAAAATAAACTAGACTGGACCTGCTAGAGCAGTACTGCCAGACCTTGGGCCCTGACCCCAAACATACTAAAATAATTATTTTCCAGAGAAGATCCATATCTTAGGAAATTAGACAACATTTCACAATTGGTACAAATAATGTAGAGTACTGAACACACTACAATAATATATATATATATATATATATACAATTACTTAGGTTTTAAATTAAGCTCAACTGGACACCTTAATGAGGCAGTGAATGAGCTGAGAGAGAAAGCACGCAGGGCATTCTACGCCATTTGGCTAAAACAAATTGAATGTGATATTGAACCAATTGCACTTCATGCAGCGAGGTGTGGGGTCCACTTACAAAACAAGATTTCACCCAATGGGACAAACACCCCATTGAAACCCTGCATGCAGAGTTCTGTAAGATTCTCCTACATGTCCAGAGGAAAACTACAAACAATTCATGCAGGGCAGAATTAGTCCAATATCCACTAATAAGAGCAATTCAGTTTTGTAAACTTCTAAAATACAGTGACCCCCCCTCATATCATTACCAAGCCCTGCATTGCCAAGAGCTGAGCAAAGAAAAGAGTCCCCCTCATCCAGCTGGTCCTGGGGCTGAGTTCACAAACCTGTTCTCTAACACACTGAAGCCTCAGGACCAGAACATCCAATCAATCAGGATAAACCAAATTATAACACAGTCAAAACAAAACTACATTGATTATTGGGAAACACAAACACAAGCACAAAGCACAATGCAGTGCTATCTGGCCCTAAATCGACAGTTCACCGTGGCTAAATATTTGACCATAGTTACTGATCAAAACCTTAGAAAAACCTTGACAAAGTACAGGCTCAGTGAACACAGCCTTGCCATTGAGAAGGGTAGACACAGGAAAACCTATCTCCCTGTAGAGGAAAGGCTGTGCAACCACTGCACCACAGCAGAACCTGAGACAGAGCTGCATTTCCTGACAAAATGTCAAAAATATAAAACAATTAGAGAGTGTCATTTCCCCAAATTTGAAACACTTATTCAAGGTTTCAAAGATCTCTCTGATGAGGATAGACAACCCGTCCTGTTGGGGGAGGACGCAGAGACCTTTGGTTGGCAGCGAACTACGTTGCTGCCTGCCATAAGATGAGGGACAGTGTCTGACAGACCAACCAACCTGCATGTTGTCTATGCCATTGTCATTGTCCATATTTGACCCTTGATTATTGTTGTTACTGATACTGCCCCCGGCAGTATGTATGGCCCCCGGCAGCACTAATGGCCCCTGGCAGCCCTAAAGGTAAACAAAGCACTAGAGATTTTGGCTGCCTTAAGCCTCGCACACGTTGGTCTGACGATCGTTCAGCGCGCTGTGTTTTTAGAGACCACCAGCTGTAGACGTCTAACATTTTTCACTCAATTCTACATTTAAAATCGGTACGCACTCGGTTCGAAAATTACATTCAGAGGTGCTAAGTACTCTCGGCCAGCAAACGCCAGCAAATAACCCTTAGATAGATTGGAACACACACACACGCGCACGCACACACACACACACACACACACACACACACACGCACACACGCACACACACACACACACACACACACACACACACACACACACGCACGCACACACACACACACACACGCACGCACGCACGCGCGCACGCACGCACACACACACACACACACACACACACAAACACAAAGACCAGAGTTGCCTGGGGTTTAACTGCTCTCCTCAACAGGAGCAACAAAATGCAGTAATTGCCTTGGCTTCACCTTCACCTGTGGGTTAGCAATAAATTCCCCAAGACAGGTGAAATGGCTTCTCCCAGCTTGTCTGATGTGAGGTACTGTGCAGTGTGAAGCTTCACAGGTTCTACTCCTATAGTCCCATTATGGGTATAGTTCTGTAAAGGAGCTACACTGGGAACACGTGTGCATCGACAGCTGGTCTGCCTGGGTTTAGGAAGGTAAAGAGCCCCTTGTTACAAAGGAAAATGAGAAATATATCCACTAGTAAAGACAGAGGATGTCCTCTCCTTTCCACTAGTAAAGACAGAGGATGTTCTCTCCATATTGACTCCTTTCCACTAGTTAAGACAGAGGATGTTCTCTCCATATTGACTCCTTTCCACTAGTAAAGACAGAGGATGTTCTCTTCTTTCCACTAGTAAAGACAGAGGATGTCCTCTCCTTTCCACTAGTAAAGACAGAGGATGTCCTCTTCTTTCCACTAGTAAAGACAGAGGATGTCCTCTCCTTTCCACTAGTTAAGACAGAGGATGTCCTCTCCTTTCCACTAGTAAAGACAGAGGATGTTCTCTCTCCTTTCCACTAGTAAAGACAGAGGATGTCCTCTCCTTTCCACTAGTAAAGACAGAGGATGTTCTCTCCTTTCCACTAGTTAAGACAGAGGATGTCCTCTCCTTTCACTAGTAAAGACAGAGGATGTCCTCTCCTTTTCACTAGTAAAGACAGAGGATGTCCTCTCCTTTCCACTAGTAAAGACAGAGGATGTCCTCTCCTTTCCACTAGTTAAGACAGAGGATGTCCTCTCCTTTCCACTAGTAAAGACAGAGGATATACTCTCATTTCCACTAGTAAAGACAGAGGATGTTCTCTCCTTTCCACTAGTAAAGACAGAGGATGTCCTCTCCTTTCCACTAGTAAAGACAGAGGATGTTCTCTCCTTTCCACTAGTAAAGACAGAGGATGTTCTCTCCTTTCCACTAGTTAAGACAGAGGATGTCCTCTCCTTTCCACTAGTAAAGACAGAGGATATCCTCTCATTTCCACTAGTTAAGACAGAGGATGTCCTCTCCTTTCCACTAGTTAAGACAGAGGATGTCCTCTCATTTCCACTAGTTAAGACAGAGGATGTCCTCTCCTTTCCACTAGTAAAGACAGAGGATGTCCTCTCCTTTCCACTAGTAAAGACAGAGGATGTTGTCACGCCCTGGTCAAAGTATTTTGTGTTCATCTTTATGTATTTGGTCAGGCCAGGGTGTGGCATGGGGTTTTTGTAATTGTGGTGTGTTTGTCTTGGGGTTTTGGTGGTGGTATTGGGATTGTAGCTTAGTGGGTTGTCTAGCAAAGTCTATGGCTGTCTGGAGTGGTTCTCAATCAGAGGCAGATGCTTATCGTTGTCTCTGATTGGGAACCATATTTAGGCAGCCATATTCTTTGAGGGTGTCGTGGGTGATTGTCCTTAGTGTCCTATGTGTACTCGTTGTTAGTTTGCACCAGATAGGCTGTTTCGGTTTCGTTTATTGTTTTTTTTGTAAGTTCGTGGTTCTTTGTTATATTAAACATGGATCGCAATCGACACGCTGCAGTTTGGTCCGACTCTCTTTCATCACCACTAGAAAACCGTTACAGAATCACCCACCAACCAAGGACCAAGCGGCGTGGTAAACAGAGGCAGCAGCAACAGCAGCAGCAGGAGAAGCGACAGGTGCAGCAGGAGCAACAGCAGCAGCAGCAAAGGCAGCAGCAGGAGCAGAGGCAGCAGCAGGAGAAGCAACAGAGGCAGCAGCAGCATTGGGAGAGGCTGCACTCTTTGGATAAATGGACTTGGGAGGAGATCCTTGACGGACAAGGACCCTGGGCAGAGCCATGGATGGAATTGGAGCTGTCGGCGAAGCAGAGTGCTGAGTCTGAGAGTGTGGAGGATGTATTGGACAGAGTAGAGAGAAAGGTGTGGGCTTGGCATAGCATGCACGGCATACCAGTGCCAGCACCACGCATCAGGCCTACAGTGTGCCTCGCCTGTTCAGCGCAGCCAGCGCTTTTCTCCTCTCCTGCGCTGCTGGAGTCTCCCGCCTGTTTAACGCAGCCAGAGCTTTCCTCCTCTACAGCGCTGCCGGAGCCTCCCGTCTGTTCAGCGCAGCCAGAGCCTTTCTCCTCTACAGCGCTGCCGGAGCCTCCCGCCTGTTCAGCGCAGCCAGAGCCTTCCTCCTCTACAGCGCTGCCGGAGTCTTCCGCCTGTTTAGCGCAGCCAGAGCCTTCCTCCGACACAGCGCTGCAGGAGTCTCCCGCCTGTTCAGCGCAGCCAGAGCTGCCAGTCTGCATGAAGCAGCCAGAGCTGTCAGTCTGCATGGAGCAGTCAGAGCTGTCAGTCTGCATGGAGCAGTCAGAGCTGTCAGTCTGCATGGAGCAGTCAGAGCTGTCAGTCTGCATGGAGCAGCCAGAGCTGTCAGTCTACATGAAGCAGCCCGAGCTGCCAGTCTGCATGAAGCAGCCAGTCTACATGGAGCAGCCAGAGCTGTCAGTCTACATGAAGCAGCCCGAGCCGCCAGTCTGCATGAAGCAGCCAGTCTACATGGAGCAGCCAGAGCTGTCAGTCCGCATGGAGCAGCCAGAGCTGTCAGTCCGCATGGAGCAGCCAGAGCTGTCAGTCTGCATGGAGCAGCCAGAGCTGTCAGTCCGCATGGAGCAGCCAGAGCTGTCAGTCTACATGAAGCAGCCCGAGCTGCCAGTCTGCATGAAGCAGCCAGTCTACATAGAGCAGCCAGAGCTGCCAGTCTGCATGAAGCAGCCAGAGCTGTCAGTCTGCATGGAGCAGTCAGAGCTGTCAGTCTGCATGGAGGAGCCAGAGCTGTCAGTCTACATGAAGCAGCCCGAGCTGTCAGTCTGCATGAAGCAGTCAGTCTACATGGAGCAGCCAGAGCTGTCAGTCCGCATGGAGCAGCCAGAGCTGTCAGTCTACATGAAGCAGCCCGAGCTGCCAGTCTGCATGAAGCAGCCAGTCTACATGGAGCAGCCAGAGCTGTCAGTCTGCCCAGCATCGCCAGTCTGCCCAGCGTCGCCAGTCTGCCCAGCGCCACCAGTCTGCCCAGCATCGCCAGTCTGCCCAGCATCGCCAGGCTGCCCAGCACTGCCAGTCTGCCTAGCGTCGCCAGTCTGCCCAGCGCCGCCAGGTTGCCCAGCGCCGCCAGATCTGCCAGTCAGCCAGACTCTTCCAGATCTGCCAGTCAGCCAGTCTCTTCCAGATCTGCCAGTCAGCCAGACTCTTCCAGATCTGCCAGTCAACCAGTCTCTTCCAGATCTGCCAGTCAGCCAGACTCTTCCAGATCTGCCAGTCAACCAGACTCTTCCAGATCTGCCAGTCAACCAGACCCTTCCAGATCTGCCAGTCAACCAGACTCTTCCAGATCTGCCAGTCAACCAGACTCTTCCAGATCTGCCAGTCAACCAGACTCTTCCAGATCCGCCAGTCAGCCGGGATCTGCCAGAACTGCCAGTCGGCCAGGATCCGCCAGTCAGCCAGGATCCGCCAGTCAGCCAGGATCCGCCAGTCCATGATCCGCCAGTCAGCCAGGATCCGCCAGTCTTTCAGGATCCGCCAGAAGTGCCAGTCAACCAGGATCCGCCAGTCAGCCAGGATCCGCTAGTCTGCCAGGATCCGCCAGTCTGCCAGGATCCGCCAGTCTGCCAGGATCCGCCAGAACTGCCAGTCTGCCAGGATCCGCCAGTCTGCCAGGATCCGCCAGAACTGCCAGTCGGCCAGGATCTGCCAGTCGGCCAGGATCTGCCAGTCAGCCAGGATCCGCTAGTCTGCCAGGATCCGCCAGTCTGCCAGGATCCGCCAGTCTGCCAGGATCCGCCAGAACTGCCAGTCTGCCAGGATCCGCCAGTCTGCCAGGATCCGCCAGAACTGCCAGTCGGCCAGGATCTGCCAGTCGGCCAGGATCTGCCAGTCAGCCAGGATCTGCCAGTCGGCCAGGATCTGCCAGTCGGCCAGGATCCGCCAGTCTGCCAGGATCAGTTAGATCCGCCATTCAGCCAGGATCCGCCAGTCTGCCAGGATCCGCCAGTCAGCCAGGATCTGCCAGTCAGCCAGGATCCGCCAGTCAGCCAGGATCCGCCAGTCCATGATCCGCCAGTCAGCCAGGATCCGCCAGTCTTTCAGGATCCGCCAGAAGTGCCAGTCAACCAGGATCCGCCAGTCAGCCAGGATCCGCTAGTCTGCCAGGATCCGCCAGTCTGCCAGGATCCGCCAGTCTGCCAGGATCCGCCAGAACTGCCAGTCGGCCAGGATCTGCCAGTCGGCCAGGATCTGCCAGTCAGCCAGGATCTGCCAGTCGGCCAGGATCTGCCAGTCGGCCAGGATCTGCCAGTCGGCCAGGATCTGCCAGTCGGCCAGGATCTGCCAGTCGGCCAGGATCCGCCAGTCTGCCAGGATCAGTTAGATCCGCCAGTCTGCCAGGATCCGCCAGTCTGCCAGGATCCGCCAGTCTGCCAGGATCCGCCAGTCTGCCAGGATCCGCCAGTCTGCCAGGATCCGCCAGTCAGCCAGGATCCGCCAGTCAGCCAGGATCCGCCAGTCTCCCAGGACCCACCAGTCAGCCAGGATCCGCCAGAAGTGCCAGTCAGCCAGGATCTGCCGGAACCACCAGCCAGCCAGGATCTGGTAGATCCATCAACCTGCCTGAGCTTCCTCTCACTCCTGAGCTTCCTCTCACTCCTGAGCTTCCTCTCACTCCTGAGCTTCCTCTCACTCCTGAGCTTCCTCTCACTCCTGAGCTTTCTCTCACTCCCGAGCTTCCCCTCAGTCCCGAGCTGCCTCAGTCCCGAGCTGTCCTTCAGTCCCGATCTGCTCCTCAGTCCAGTGGGGTTCTGGGTGAGGACTACTAGGCCATGGTCGGCGGCGAGGGTGGACTATCCAGGGACGAAGGGAGAGGGGACTAAGACATTAAATGAGTGGGGTCCACGTCCCGCGCCCGAGCCGCCACCATGGACAGACGCCCACCCGGACCCTCCCTATTGTTTTGAGGTGCGTTCGGGAGTCCGCACCTTAGGGGGGTTCTGTCACGCCCTGGTCAAAGTATTTTGTGTTCATCTTTATGTATTTGGTCAGGCCAGGGTGTGGCATGGGGTTTTTGTAATTGTGGTGTGTTTGTCTTGGGGTTTTGGTGGTGGTATTGGGATTGTAGCTTAGTGGGTTGTCTAGCAAAGTCTATGGCTGTCTGGAGTGGTTCTCAATCAGAGGCAGATGCTTATCGTTGTCTCTGATTGGGAACCATATTTAGGCAGCCATATTCTTTGAGGGTGTCGTGGGTGATTGTCCTTAGTGTCCTATGTGTACTCGTTGTTAGTTTGCACCAGATAGGCTGTTTCGGTTTCGTTTATTGTTTTTTTGTAAGTTCGTGGTTCTTTGTTATATTAAACATGGATCGCAATCGACACGCTGCAGTTTGGTCCGACTCTCTTTCATCACCACTAGAAAACCGTTACAGATGTCCTCTCCTTTCCACTAGTAAAGACAGAGGATGTCCTCTCCTTTCCACTAGTAAAGACAGAGGATGTCCTCTCCTTTCCACTAGTAAAGACAGAGGATGTCCTCTCCTTTCCACTAGTAAAGACAGAGGATGTCCTCTCCTTTCCACTAGTAAAGACAGAGGATGTCCTCTCCTTTTCACTAGTAAAGACAGAGGATGTCCTCTCCTTTCCACTAGTAAAGACAGAGGATGTTCTCTCCTTTCCACTAGTAAAGACAGAGGATGTTCTCTCCTTTCCACTAGTTAAGACAGAGGATGTCCTCTCCTTTCCACTAGTTAAGACAGAGGATGTCCTCTCCTTTCCACTAGTAAAGACAGAGGATGTTCTCTCCATATTGTCTTCTTTCCACTAGTTAAGACAGAGGATGTTCTCTCCATATTGTCTCCTTTCCACTAGTTAAGACAGAGGATGTTCTCTCCATATTGACTCCTTTCCACTAGTAAAGACAGAGGATGTTCTCTCCATATTGTCTCCTTTCCACTAGTTAAGACAGAGGATGTTCTCTCCATATTGTCTCCTTTCCACTAGTTAAGACAGAGGATGTTCTCTCCATATTGTCTTCTTTCCACTAGTTAAGACAGAGGAGGTTCTCTCCATATTGTCTCCTTTCCACTAGTTAAGACAGAGGATGTTCTCTCCATATTGTCTCCTTTCCACTAGTTAAGACAGAGGAGGTTCTCTCCATATTGTCTTCTTTCCACTAGTTAAGACAGAGGAGGTCTCGGCTGGCTGGGGCTTTGTGGATGTAGCAGCCGGTAAATCAGGAAGTGGTTATCCCCTGTGAGACTCTTCTTCTCTCTTCTCTCTCGGTTATTTATATATTTATGGTTAGTTATTAGAGCTTTGAAATACTTTGCTGAAGTTGGTGCAGCATCTCAGTAATTGTGCCAAAGAGAGACGGCTGTCTGGTGTAGCAGTGCAGTACTGTATATCTGCTATAAGGCTGTATTTTACTGACTCATGATTTGTTACTGGACTTGAACCAAAGCCTGCACATCTATCAAAATGATTCACAGCTGTAATTGCTCTACCGTACCAAGTATCAACTCTGTGGTGTGAAGACATATGGAGTCAAGATATCTCTTCCTCCAAGCATCAACTCTGGCATGTGAAGACATACAGAGTCAAGATATCTCTTCCTCCAAGCATCAACTCTGTGGTGTGAAGACATACGGAGTTAAGATATCTCTTGTGCGTGATATGTGCGTGTGTGTTCTGAGTGTATGTGGGTTTCTCAGTGGGCTCACTCTGACTCATTTGTCTACTGCTTTGGCCTTCCTGACCATCTAATTCCTTTACTCTAGCTCATCACCAATCATCACACTACATCCAGAGAAATACCAGACGCTGAGTCAATGAAACCTGTAAACCAATCAGCAGGGGTCTGGGGTTAATAATAGACAATCCCTTCGCTTTCAGAGTCAGGACGGAACTTTTCTCTGACTATTTCTGCCTGCTCTCTGTCTCTGTGTG
>NC_056430.1:11457450-11504950 GCF_018296145.1 Oncorhynchus tshawytscha | reverse complement strand
GCTGTACCTAGTGGAGGCTGTAGCTAGTGGAAGCTGTACCTAGTGGAGGCTGTACCTAGTGGAAGCTGTACCTAGTGGAGGCTGTACCTGGTGGAGGCTGTAGTGGAGGCTGTACCTAGTGGAGGCTGTACTTGGTGGAGGCTGTACTAGTGGTGGAGGAGGCTGTACTAGTGGAGGCTGTATCTAGTGGAGGCTGTACCTAGTGGTAGGCTGTAGGCTGTACCTAGTGGAGGCTGTATCTAGTGGAGGCTGTACCTGGTGGAGGCTGTACCTAGTGGAGGCTGTACCTAGTGTGGAGGCCGTACCTAGTGGAGGCTGTATCTAGTGGAGACTGTATACCTGGTGGAGGCTGTACCTAGTGGAAGCTGTACCTAGTGGAAGCTGTACCTAGTGGAAGCTGTACCTAGTGGAGGCTGTACCTAGTGGAGGCTGTATCTAGTGGAAGCTGTACCTAGTGGAGGCTGTACCTAGTGGAGGGTGTATCTAGTGGAGGCTGTACCTAGTGGAGGCTGTACCTAGTGGAGGCCCTAGTAGCTGTAGCGGAAGCTGTACCTTGTGGAGGCTGTACCTAGTGGAAGCTGTACCTAGTGGAGGCTGTACCTAGTGAAGGCTGTAGCTAGTGGAAGCTGTACCTAGTGGAGGCTGTACCTATTGGAAGCTGTGCCTAGTGGAGGCTGTACCTAGTGGAAGCTGTGCCTAGTGGAGGCTGCACCGATTGGAAGCTGTGCCTAGTTCAGGAAATGTTCTGCTCTGCATTTTTTTTAACGTTCAAACGGCTCTCCTGGGAAGTCATGACTTGCGACATACGCCTAGTTTCCTGAATTGGGTCACATTTGATTTGTAGAATAAAGACTTTCCTACCACAGCTTCAAAGACTGTCAGAGATGTAGAGAGATTTAGGGTGTTCCTCATCCTGTTGCCTCCCTGCCTGCTGCCTGCCTGCCTCCCTGCTGCCTGCCTCCCTGCTGTCTGTCTCCCTGCTGTCTGCCTACCTGCTGCCTGCTGCCTGCCTGCTGCCTGCCTCCCTGCTGCCTGTCTGCGGCCTGCCTGCTGCCTGCCTCCCTGCTGCCTGCCTGCCTGCTGCCTGCCTGCTTGCCTGCCTGCCTGCTGCCTGATGCCTGCCTGCCTGCTGCCTGCCTGCTTGCCTGCCTGCCTGCTGCCTGCCTGCCTGCCTGCCTGCTTGCCTGCCTGCTGCCTGATGGCTGCCTGCCTGCCTGATGGCTGCCTGCCTGCCTGCTTGCCTGCCTGCCTGCCTGCCTGCTTGCCTGCCTGCCTGCCTGTCTAACTTAATTTATGTGATGAAGAAAGCTTCTGACATTTGGTCATAAGCAGCACCAAGGGTCCTCAGCCTCAGATAGCTAGGGGACTTATTAGGCTCGCTCAGTGCCTGTGAGAAAATTTGACTGCTAACCTTAGAATGGAAATATAACATGTTTTTTTTAGTACCTTGGTTGAAAATCTATGTTATGGCTTACTTTCTAAACGTAATCCAAAATGCTAAAAATATATAAATATACGAAGTACCAGTCAACAGTTGGAACATACCTTCTCATACATCAAAGTGTTAAACAAATCAAAATACATTAGCCAATATAAGTAGCCACCCTTTTCCTTGATGACAGCTTTGCACACTCTTGGCATTCTCTCAACCAGCTTCATGAGGCAGTCACCTGGGATGCATTTCAATTAACAGGTGTGCCAAAGTTAATTTGTGGAATTTCTTTCCTTCTTAATGTGTTTGAGCCAAGCCAGTTGTGTTGTGACAAGGTCGGGGAGGTATACAGAAGATAACCCTATTTGGTAAAAGACCAAGTCCATATTATGGCAAGAACAGCTCAAATAAGCAAAGAGAAATGACAGTCCATCATTACTTTAAGACATGAAGGTCAGTCAGTGCAGAAAATGTCAAGAACTTTGAAAGTTTCCTCAAATGCAGTTGCAAAACCCATCAAGCGCTATGAAGAAACTGTCTCTCATGAGGACCGCTACAGGAATGGAAGAACCAGTTACCTCTGCTGCAGAGGATAAGTTCATTAGAGTTACCAGCCTCAGAAATTGCAGCCCAAATAAATGCTTCACGGAGTTCAAGTAACAGATACATCTCAACATCAACTGTTCAGAGGAGACTGTGGGAATCAGGTCTTCATGGTCGAATTGCTGCAAAGAAACCACTACTAAAGGACACCAATAAGAAGAAGAGACTTGCCTGGACCAAGAAACACGAGCAATAGACATTAGACTGGTGGAAATCTGTCCTTTAGTCTGATGAGTCCAAATGTTTGATTTTAGGTTCCAACCTTCGCGTCTTTGTGAGATGTAGAGTAGGTGAATGGATGATCTCTGCATGTGTGGTTCCCACCGTGAAGCATGGAGGAGGAGGTGTGATGGTGCTTTACTGGTGACACTGTCAGTGATTTATTTAGAATTCAAGGCACACTTAACCAGCATGGCTACCACAGCATTCTGCAGTGATACACCATCTCATCTGGTTTGGGCGTATCATTTGTTTTTCAACAGGACAATGACCCAAAACACACCTACAGGCTGTGTAAATGTTCTTTGACCAAGAAGGAGAGTGATGGAGTGCTGCATCAGATGACCTGGCCTCCACAATCACCCGACCTCAACCCAATTGAGATGGTTTGGGATGAGTTGGACCGCAAAGTGACGGAAAAGCAGCCAACAGGTGCTCAGCATATGTGGGAACTCCTTCCAGACTGTTGGAAAAGCATTCCACATGAAGCTGATTGAGAGAATGCCAAGACGGTGCAAAGCTGTCTTCCGCCGAAGTCGGCTCCTCTTCTTGTTCGGGCGGCATTGAGCGGGTCTCTCCTGTATTGTTTCGGAACAACGTTATCAAACCTTTTACACGTAGATTGACCATGATGAAGACCATTCAGCGGGACTCTCCTGTATTGTTACGGAACAACGTTATCAAACCTTTTACACGTAGATTGACCATGATGAAGACCATTCAGCGGGTCTCTCCTGTATTGTTACGGAACAACGTTATCAAACCTTTTACACGTAGATTGACCATGATGAAGACCATTCGGTGGTCGACGTCACCGGCTTTCTAGCCATCGCCGCTCCATGTATCCATTTGTTTTATCTCGTCTCTCCTGCACCTGACTTCGCTACCAGTACGCACCTGTCTTCGCTACCAGTACGCACACACCTGACTTCGCTACCAGTACGCACACACCTGACTTCGCTACCAGTACACACCTGACTTCGCTACCAGTACGCACACACCTGACTTCGCTACCAGTACGCACCTGACTTCGCTACCAGCACACACCTGACTTCGCTACCAGTACGCACACACCTGACTTCGCTACCAGTACGCACACACCTGACTTCGCTACCAGTACGCACACACCTGACTTCGCTACCAGCACACACCTGACTTCGCTACCAGTACGCACACACCTGACTTCGCTACCAGTACGCACACACCTGACTTCGCTACCAGTACGCACACACCTGACTTCGCTACCAGTACGCACACACCTGACTTCGCTACCAGTACGCACACACCTGACTTCGCTACCAGCACACACCTGACTTCGCTACCAGTACACACACACCTGACTTCGCTACCAGTACACACACACCTGACTTCGTTACCAGTACGCACCTGACTTCGCTACCAGTACGCACACACCTGACTTCGCTACCAGTACGCACACACCTGACTTCGCTACCAGTACACACACACCTGACTTCGCTACCAGTACGCACACACCTGACTTCACTACCAGCACACACCTGACTTCGCTACCAGTACGCACACACCTGACTTCGCTACCAGCACACACCTGACTTCGCTACCAGTACGCACACACCTGACTTCGCTACCAGTACGCACACACCTGACTTCGCTACCAGTACGCACACACCTGACTTCGCTACCAGTGCGCACACACCTGACTTCGCTACCAGTACGCACACACCTGACTTCGCTACCAGTACGCACACACCTGACTTCGCTACCAAATCAAATCAAATTTTATTTGTCACATACACATGGTGAGCAGATGTTAATGCGAGTGTAGCGAAATGCTTGTGCTTCTAGTTCCGACAATGCAGTAATAACGAACAAGTAATCTAACTAACAGTTCCAAAAAAAACTACTGTCTTATACACAGTGTAAGGGGATAAAGAATATGTACATAAGGATATATGAATGAGTGATGGTACAGAGCAGCATAGGCAAGATACAGTAGATGATATCGAATACAGTATATACATATGAGATGAGTATGTAAACCAAGTGGCATAGTTAAAGTGGCTAGTGATACATGTATTACATAAGGATGCAGTCGATGATATAGAGTACAGTATCTACGTATGCATATGAGATGAATAATGTAGGGTAAGTAACATTATATAAGGTAGCATTGTTTAAAGTGGCTAGTGATATATTTACATCATTTCCCATCAATTCCCATTATTAAAGTGGCTGGAGTAGAGTCAGTGTCATTGACAGTGTGTTGGCAGTAGCCACTCAATGTTAGTGGTGGCTGTTTAACAGTCTGATGGCCTTGAGATAGAAGCTGTTTTTCAGTCTCTCGGTCCCAGCTTTGATGCACCTGTACTGACCTCGCCTTCTGGATGACAGCGGGGTGAACAGGCAGTGGCTCGGGTGGTTGATGTCCTTGATGATCTTTATGGCCTTCCTGTAGCATCGGGTGGTGTAGGTGTCCTGGAGGGCAGGTAGTTTGCCCCCGGTGATGCGTTGTGCAGACCTCACTACCCTCTGGAGAGCCTTACGGTTGAGGGCGGTGCAGTTGCCTTACCAGGCGGTGATACAGCCCGCCAGGATGCTCTCGATTGTGCATCTGTAGAAGTTTGTGAGTGCTTTTGGTGACAAGCCGAATTTCTTCAGCCTTCCTCACGATGCTGTCTGTGTGAGTGGACCAATTCAGTTTGTCTGTGATGTGTATGTCGAGGAACTTAAAACTTGCTACCCTCTCCACTACTGTCCCATCGATGTGGATGGGGGGGGTGTTCCCTCTGCTGTTTCCTGAAGTCCACAATCATCTCCTTAGTTTTGTTGACGTTGAGTGTGAGGTTATTTTCCTGACACCACACTCCGAGGGCCCTCACCTCCTCCCTGTAGGCCGTCTCGTCGTTGTTGGTAATCAAGCCTACCACTGTTGTGTCGTCCGCAAACTTGATGATTGAGTTGGAGGCGTGCGTGGCCACGCAGTCGTGGGTGAACAGGGAGTACAGGAGAGGGCTCAGAACGCACCCTTGTGGGGCCCCAGTGTTGAGGATCAGCGGGGAGGAGATGTTGTTGCCTACCCTCACCACCTGGGGGCGGCCCGTCAGGAAGTCCAGTACCCAGTTGCACAGGGCGGGGTCGAGACCCAGGGTCTCGAGCTTGATGACAAGCTTGGAGGGTACTATGGTGTTGAATGCCGAGCTGTAGTCGATGAACAGCATTCTCACATAGGTATTCCTCTTGTCCAGATGGGTTAGGGCAGTGTGCAGTGTGGTTGAGATTGCATCGTCTGTGGACCTATTTGGGCGGTAAGCAAATTGGAGTGGGTCAAGGGTGTCAGGTAGGGTGGAGGTGATATGGTCCTTGACTAGTTTCTCAAAGCACTTCATGATGACGGATGTGAGTGCTACGGGCGGTAGTCGTTTAGCTCAGTTACCTTAGCTTTCTTGGGAACAGGAACAATGGTGGCCCTCTTGAAGCATGTGGGAACAGCAGACTGGTATAGGGATTGGTTGAATATGTCCGTAAACACACCGGCCAGCTGGTCTGCGCATGCTCTGAGGGCGCGGCTGGGGATGCCGTCTGGGCCTGCAGCCTTGCGAGGGTTAACACGTTTAAATGTCTTACTCACTTCGGCTGCAGTGAAGGAGAGACCGCATGTTTTCGTTCAGGCCGTATCAGTGGCACTGTATTGTCCTCAAAGCGGGCAAAAAAGTTATTTAGTCTGCCTGGGAGCAAGACATCCTGGTCCGTGACTGGGCTGGGTTTCTTCCTGTAGTCCGTGATTGACTGTAGACCCTGCCACATGCCTCTTGTGTCTGAGCCGTTGAATTGAGATTCTACTTTGTCTCTGTACTGGCGCTTAGCTTGTTTGATAGCCTTGCGGAGGGAATAGCTGCACTGTTTGTATTCAGTCATGTTACCAGACACCTTGCCCTGATTAAAAGCAGTGGTTCTTTCAGTTCAGTTCCACACGAATGCTGCCATCAATCCACGGTTTCTGGTTAGGGAATGTTTTAATCGTTGCTATGGGAACGACATCTTCAACGCACGTTCTAATGAACTCGCACACCGAATCAGCGTATTCGTCAATGTTGTTGTCTGACGCAATACGAAACATCTCCCAGTCCACGTGATGGAAGCAGTCTTGGAGTGTGGAGTCAGCTTGGTCGGACCAGCGTTGGACAGACCTCAGCGTGGGAGCTTCTTGTTTTAGTTTCTGTCTGTAGGCAGGGATCAACAAAATGGAGTCGTGGTCAGCTTTTCCGAAAGGGGGCGGGGCAGGGCCTTATATGCGTCGCGGAAGTTAGAGTAACAATGATCCAGGGTCTTTCCACCCCTGGTTGCGCAATCGATATGCTGATAAAATTTAGGGAGTCTTGTTTTCAGATTAGCCTTGTTAAAATCCCCAGCTACAATGAATGCAGCCTCCGGATAAATCATTTCCAGTTTGCAGAGAGTTAAATAAAGTTCGTTCAGAGCCATCGATGTGTCTGCTTGGGGGGATATATACGGCTGTGATTATAATCGAAGAGAATTCTCTTGGTAGATAATGCGGTCTACATTTGATTGTGAGGAATTCTAAATCAGGTGAACAGAAGGATTTGAGTTCCTGTATGTTTCTTTCATCACACCATGTCACGTTAGTCATAAGGCATACGCCCCCGCCCCTCTTCTTACCAGAAAGATGTTTGTTTCTGTCGGCGCGATGCGTGGAGAAACCCGCTGGCTGCACCGCTTCGGATTGCGTCTCTCCAGTTAGCCATGTTTCCGTGAAGCAAAGAACTTTACAGTCTCTGATGTCCCTCTGGAATGCTACCCTTGCTCGGATTTCATCAACCTTGTTGTCAAGAGACTGGACATTGGCAAGAAGAATGCTAGGGAGTGGTGCACGATGTGCCCGTCTCCGGAGTCTGACCAGAAGACCGCTTCGTTTCCCTCTTTTTCTGAGTCGTTTTTTTGGGTCGCTGCATGTAATCCACTCCGTTACACTGGTTGTAAGGCAGAACACAGGATCCGCATCGCGAAAAACATATTCTTGGTCGTACTGATGGTGAGTTGACGCTGATCTTATATTCAGTAGTTCTTCTCGGCTGTATGTAATGAAACCTAAGATGACCTGGGGTACTAGTGTAAGAAATAACACGTAAAAAAACAAAAAACTGCATAGTTTCCTAGGAACGCGAAGCGAGGCGGCCATCTCTGTCGGCGCCGGAAGTACCAGTACGCACACACCTGACTTCGCTACCAGTACGCACACACCTGACTTCGCTACCAGTATGCACACACCTGACTTCGCTACCAGTACGCACACACCTGACTTCGCTACCAGTACGCACACACCTGACAGTCATCAAGGCAAAAAGTGGCTCTTTTGAAGAGTATAAAATATATTTTGATTTGTTTAACACTTTTTTGGTTACTACATGATTCCATATGTGCTACTTCATAGCTTTGATGCCTTCACTATTTGTCTACAATGTACAAAATAGTACAAATAAAGAAAAACCCTTGAATGAGTAGGTGTGTCCAAACTTTTGACTGGTACTGTATATTGGTCCAATGAGATTATTGATGTGTAACAAAATATAATATGCACAATAAGATACAATGAGATCATGTATGGCATTTAGGTTTACATGCAGGTGTGTGTGTGTGTGTGCTGTTGTCTACTCTCTGTTTGACCAGGGGGTGTAAGACACTGGAGTGGACGTCTGTTAATTGGTTCACTTGTCAGTGGACAGCCCTCTGTGTGTCATGAGAGAAGGGGGCTTATTAATGTGGCGGATGAGCACATATGGAGTCGGCAGGGTGGAGTCAGCAGAGTGGAGTCGGCAGGGTGGAGCCGGCAGGGTGGTACCGGCAGGGTGGAGTCGGCAGGGTGGAGCCGGCAGGGTGGAGCCAGCAGGGTGGAGCTGGCAGGGTGGAGTCGGCAGGGTGGAGCCGGCAGGGTGGAGTCGGCAGGGTGGAGCTGGCAGGGTGGTGCCGGCAGGGTGGAGCCGGCAGGGTGGAGCCGGCAGGGTGGAGTCGGCAGGGTGGAGCCGGCAGGGTGGAGCCGGCAGGGTGGAGCCGGCAGGGTGGAGTCGGCAGGGTGGAGCCGGCAGGGTGGAGTCGGCAGGGTGGAGCCGGCAGGGTGGTGCCGGCAGGGTGGAGTCGGCAGGGTGGAGCCGGCAGGGTGGAGCCGGCAGGGTGGAGCCGGCAGGGTGGAGTCGGCAAGGTGGAGCCGGCAGGGTGGAGCCGGCAGGGTGGAGTCGGCAGGGTGGAGCCGGCAGGGTGGAGTCGGCAGGGTGGAGCCGGCAGGGTGGAGTCGGCAGGGTGGAGTCGGCAGAAGGGAGCCGGCAGGGTGGAGCCGGCAGGGTGGAGTCGGCAGGGTGGAGCCGGCAGGGTGGAGCCGGCAGGGTGGTGCCGGCAGGGTGGAGCCGGCAGGGTGGAGCCGGCAGGGTGGAGCCGGCAGGGTGGTGCGGCAGGGTGGAGCCGGCAGGGTGGAGCTTTGGGTGGTGCCCCTTTCCCTGGAGTTCCCAGAGCTTTGAGGGTGGAGCCCCTTTCCCTGTCTGTGGAGCTTTGAGGGTGGCTTCCCTTTCCCTGTCTGTTCCCAGAGCTTTGAGGCTGTGTGCTTCCCTTTCCCTGTCTGTTCCCAGAGCTTTGAGGCTGTGTGCTTCCCTTTCCCTGTCTGTTCCCAGAGCTTTGAGGCTGTGTGCTTCCCTTTCCCTGTCTGTTCCCAGAGCTTTGAGGCTGTGTGCTTCCCTTTCCCTGTCTGTTCCCAGATCTTTGAGGCTGTGTGCTTACCTTTCCCTGTCTGTTCCCAGAGCTTTGAGGCTGTGTGCTTCCCTTTCCCTGTCTGTTCCCAGAGCTTTGAGGCTGTGTGCTTACCTTTCCCTGTCTGTTCCCAGAGCTTTGAGGCTGTGTGCTTCCCTTTCCCTGTCTGTTCCCAGATCTTTGAGGCTGTGTGCTTCCCTTTCCCTGTCTGTTCCCAGAGCTTTGAGGCTGTGTGCTTCCCTTTCCCTGTCTGTTCCCAGATCTTTGAGGCTGTGTGCTTACCTTTCCCTATCTGTTCCCAGAGCTTTGAGGCTGTGTGCTTACCTTTCCCTGCAGGTTAACACAGAGTGTTTTTTTTGGTTGTCTTAAACAAATCCTCTTTGAAACAAAAGTATACACCTCACACACATGGTCTTAAAAAAAGAAGACAGCTGTACCATGTCAGATATAGAGTTTAAATGTGTTAAACATTTTCAGTTTCCATCCCAATATTACACTTTATGTACATCACAGAAGACTGAACAAAACCGTTTAACATAGAAACACTGGATTGTCGGCGTTAAACAAAAATATGTTTATTAATTCTGAAATTATAAAAAAATATTAACAACATTCCACCCATTAGGCCACAAGAGGGCACTTTGTTCATTCTACTGCAGGAAGTGTCTAGGTGTATTACACATGCAGAGGAAATGACATGGCCGTGCCGCTTTCTCTGTTCTGACTTTTTTTAATGCGGTGTGGTGGGAACACTCCTCTTCAGGGGTCCTGGCTTTGCCTCAGTGGGGAGAGCCGCTTCCTTCCACATCTTATCTTGAAGGATTTAAAGAGCTCTTTTTATTGATTTGGGTTTTTGGGTGGACTGTGGGTTTCGCTTGGTTTGATGAAACACCTCAGGTTCTCAACATCATGGAAAAACAGCCTTCTACCCACAACCTCCTTGAGAGAAACACAGACAGAAACACACACACACACAGATACACAGATACACACACACACATATACACACACACACAAACCTACACACACATATACACCGACAGTTGACATTGGAAATTCACATACACCTTAGCCAAAAACATTTAAACTCAGTTTTTCACAATTCCTGACATTTAATCCAAGTAAAAATCCCCTGTCTTAGGTCAGTTAGGATCTCATTTTATTTTAAGAATGTGAAATGTCAGAATAATAGTAGAGAGAATTATTTATTTCAGCTTTTATTTCGTTCATCACATTCCCTGTGGGTCAGAAGTTTACATAAACTCAATTAGTATTTGGTAGCATTGCCTTTAAATTGTTTTACTTGGGTCAAACGTTTCGGGTAGCCTTCCACAAGCTTTCCACAATAAGTTGGGTGAGTTTTGGCCCATTCTTCCTGACAGAGCTGGTGTAACTGAATCAGGTTTGTAGGCCTTCTTGCTCGCACATGCTTTTTCAGTTCTGCCTACATATTTTCTATAGGATTGAGGTCATGGCTTGGTGATGGTCACTCCAATACATTGACTTTGTTGTCCTTAAGCCATTTTGACACAACTTTGGAATTATGCTTGGGGTCATTGTCCATTTGGAAGACCAATTTGCGACCAAGCTTTATCTTTCTGACTGATGTCTTGAGATGGTGCTTCAATATATCCACATAATTTTCCTTCCTCATGAAGCCATCTATTTTGTGAAGTGCACCAGTCCCTCCTGCAGCAAAGCACCCCCACAAGATGATGCTGCCACCCCCTTACTTCACGGTTGGGATGGTGTTCTTCGGCTTGTAAGCCTCCCCCTTTTTCCTCCAAACACGACAGTCATTATGGCCAAACAGTTCTATTTTTGTTTCATCAGACCAGAGGACATTTCTCCAAAAAGTACGATCTTTGTCCCCATGTGCAGTTGCAAACCGTAGTCTGGCTTTTTAATGGCGGTTTTGGAGCAGTGGCTTCTTCCTTGTTGAGCGGCCTTGCAGATTATGTCGATATAGGACTCTTTTTTTCTGTGGATATAGATAATTTTGCACCTGTTTCCTCCAGCATCTTCACAAGGTCGTTCATCTCTAGGAGACAGAACGCGTCTCCTTCCTGAGCGGTATGACGACTGCGTGGTCCCATGGTGTTTATACTTGCGTACTATTGTTTGTACAGATGAATGTGGTACCTTCAGGCATTTGGAAATTGCTCCCAAGGATGAACCAGACTTGTGGAGGTCTACAAAAGGTCTTGGCTGATTCCTTTTGATTTTCCCATGATGTCAAGCAAAGAGGCACTGAGTTTGAAGGTAGGCCTTGAAATACATCCACAGGTACACCTCCAATTGACTCAAATTATGTCAATTAGCCTATCAGAAGCTTCTAAAGCCATGACATCATTTTCTGGAATTTTCCAAGCTGTTTAAAGGCACAGTCAACTTAGTGTATGTAAACTTCTGATCCACTGGAATTGTGATACAGTGAAATAATCTGTCTGTAAACAATTGTTGGAAAAATTACTTGTGTCATGCACAAAGTAGATGTCCTAACCGACTTGTCCAACTATAGTTTGTTAACAAGAAATTTGTGGAGTGGTTGAAAAACAACCTAAGTGTATGTAAACTTCCGACTTCAACACACACACACACACACACACACACACACACACACACACACACACACACACACACACACACACACACACACACACACACACACACACACACACACACACACACACTTTCACATGCCAAGGTTTCAGGTTTCAAAAGCGACTCTGGTAGGGTCATAATGACAAAGGGTGTTAGAACAAAAGCAGCAGACTGTTTTCTGAGGCTGTTCTAGAGTCCCTCAGGCTCAATAACCATACAATGTACTGTTTCAATACACCAGCTCAATAACCATACAATGTCTTTTTCCAGGATGACAAAGGACCAATGTACTGTCCCTCAGCAGCTCAATAACCATACAATGTACTGTCCCTCAGCAGCTCAATAACCATACAATGTACTGTCCCTCAGCAGCTCAATAACCATACGATGTACTGTCCCTCAGCAGCTCAATAACCATACAATGTACTGTCCCTCAGCAGCTCAGTAATCATACAATGTACTGTCCCTCAGCACCTAAATAGTTCAGACCCTCATGACCCAGCCTGTCTCCCAGTTCAGACCCTCAGGACCCAGCCTGTCACACTGTCAGACCCTCATGACCCAGCCTGTAACCCTGTTCAGACCCTCATGACCCAGCCTGTCACCCTGTTCAGACCCTCATGACCCAGCCTGTCACCGTGTTCAGACCCTCATGACCCAGCCTGTCACCCTGTTCAGACCCTCATGACCCAGCCTGTCACCGTGTTCAGACCCTCATGACCCAGCCTGTCACCCTGTTCAGACCCTCATTAGCCCAGCCTGTCACCCTGTTCAGACCCTCATGACCTGGCCTGTCACCCTGTTCAGCCTGTTTACCCAGCCTGTCACCCTGTTCAGACCCTCATTACCCAGCCTGTCACCCTGTTCAGACCCTCATGACCTGGCCTGTCACCCTGTTCAGCCTGTTTAGAGAGATAAAAGGATAAAAGAGACAGAGGGAGAGGGAGAGATAAAAAGGATAAAAGAGAAGGAAGGAAGGAAGGAAGGAAGGAAGGAAGGAAGGAAGGAAGGAAGGAAGGAAGGAAGGAAGGAAGGAAGGAAGGAAGGAAGGAAGGAAGGAAGGAAGGAAGGAAGGAAGGAAGGAAGGAAAGTTTCAGTGGCCTTTGAATGTTTCCTCTGAACTTTCTCTGGAACTGTAGGTGATGCAACCATCCGATAGTGGGAGAGGAACATTAAAAGGACTGCGGGAGAGGAGGTGTTTGAGGAGTGTGGGAGAGGAGCATTAAAAGGACTGTGGGAGAGGAGGAGTTTGAGGAGGGTGGGAGAGGAACATTAAAAGGACTGTGGGAGAGGAGGAGTTTGAGGAGGGTGGGAGAGGAGGAGTTTGAGGAGGGTGGGAGAGGACATTAAAAGGACTGTGGAAGAGGAGGAGGAGTTTGAGGAGGGTGGGGAGGACTGGGGAGGAGTTTGAGGAGGGTGGGAGAGGAACATTAAAAGGACTGTGGGAGAGGAGGGTTTGAGGAGGGTTTTGAGGAGGGTGGGAGAGGAGGAGTTTGAGAAGGGTGGGAGAGGAACATTAAAAGGACTGTGGGAGAGGAGGAGTTTGAGGAGGGTGGGAGAGGAACATTTGAGGAGGGTGGGAGAGGAGGAGTTTGAGGAGGGTGGGAGAGGAACATTAAAAGGACTGTGGGAGAGGAGGAGTTTGGGGAGGCTGGGAGAGGAACATTAAAAGGACTGTGGGAGAGGAGGAGTTTGAGGAGGGGAGTGGGAGAGGGAGTTTGAGGAGGGTGGGAGAGGAGGAGTTTGAACATTAAAAGGACTGTGGGAGAGGAGGAGTTTGAGGAGGGTGGGAGAGGAGGAGTTTGAGGAGGGTGGGAGAGGAGGATTTTGAGGAGGGTGGGAGAGGAACATTAAAAGGACCATGTGAGAGGAGGAGTTTGAGGAGGGTGGGAGAGGAACATTAAAAGGACTGTGGGAGAGGAGGAGTTTGAGGAGGGTGGGAGAGGAGGAGTTTGAGGAGGGTGGGTGAGGAGGAGTTTGAGGAGGGTGGGAGAGGAGGAGTTTGAGGAGGGTGGGTGAGGGGAAGTTTGAGGAGGGTGGGAGAGGAGGAGTTTGAGGAGGGTGGGAGAGGAGGAGTTTGAGGAGGGTGGGAGAGGAGGAGTTTGAGGAGGGTGGGAGAGGAGAAGTTTGAGGAGGGTGGGAGAGGAGGAGTTTGAGGAGAGTGGGAGAGGAGAAGTTTGAGGAGGGTGGGAGAGGAGAAGTTTGAGAAGGGTGGGAGAGGAGGAGTTTGAGAAGGGTGGGAGAGGAGGAGTTTGAGAAGGGTGGGAGAGGAGGAGTTTGAGGAGGGTGGGAGAGGAGAAGTTTGAGAAGGGTGGGAGAGGAGGAGTTTGAGGAGAGTGGGAGAGGAGAAGTTTGAGGAGGGTGGGAGAGGTGGAGTTTGAGAAGGGTGGGAGAGGAGGAGTTTGAGGAAGGTGGGAGGTGAGGAGTTTGAGGAGGTTGTGTTTGGGAACTATCTGTGAATCTGAGATATCTCTCTACCAAAGATCCATAATGACATAGTGTACTCTGTTCTCTCAACCTAGATGCTCTTAGACTAGTGGCCAATGGAGAATCCACTCTAAATAAAAGATCAAAGAGGTAATGGATGGAATCCCACATTCCTCTTCAATCAGACCTCAACCCTCAGCCTTAACGCTCTTATTCTAAATCTGTAAACAATGAACAATTGATTAAGATCCTGAAGATGCCATCGATGTGAACCGCAACAAGATGTTTTATTATTGATGGGTGAACACACATTAGTGAGTGAGTGAGAGTGAGTGAGTGAGTGAGTGAGTGAGTGAGTGAGTGAGTGAGAGTGAGTGAGTGAGTGAGTGAGAGAGAGAGAAATAGAGAGAGAGAGAGAGAGAGAGAGAGAGAAAGAGAGAGAGAGAGAGAGAGAGAGAGAGAGAGAGAGAGAGAAAGAGAGAGAGAGAGAGAGAGAGAGAGAGAGAGAAATAGAGAGAGAGAGATGGCTAGATGGCGGAATAGAGAAAGCGAGAGGTGGAGACACCCAAGGTGAGGCAAGGTTAGCTGAATACCTCTTTGGGATTTGCACTAAATGCATAAATAAATCCATTCCCTGATTTGTTCTTCTTATTGAGTGGCCTGACAGCGTAGCAGTGAGGAGATCCTAGTGGACCTCTGACCTCCAGCACCATTCCAGCCTCTTACTGGAATTTCTGCTCCACCATCTCATCTGGTCGCTGAAACTAGCTCTTAAATGATTCAAGGCTGTTACTCAGTCAGTCTAATCCTTAGGGTCCAGAGGGAGGGAGGAGAGTGGGAGGCAGGTAGAGGAAGGACGGGAGGAAGGGAAGGGGGGTGGGAGAAAGAGAGAGGAGGAAGAGGATGGCGATTGCTGGGGTATAAGTTGAGAGAAAGGGAGAAAAACAAAGAATGTTGGGGAAAAGGGCAAGACGCATGTTCACACCACCCTGCCGGCTCCACCCTGCCGGCTCCACCCTGCCGGCTCCACCCTGCCGGCTCCACCCTGCCGGCTCCATCTGTGCTCATCCATCACATTAATAAGCCCCCTTCTCTCAAGACACACTGAGAGCTGTCCACTGACAAGTGAACCAATTAACAGACGTCCACTCCAGTGTCATTACACCCCCTGGTCAAACAAAGAGTAGACAACACCACACACACAAACACACACACACCACACACACACACACACACACACACACACACACACACACACACACACACACACACACAGACACACACACACACACAGAGACAGAGACAGAGACAGAGAGAGAGAGAGAAAGAGAGAGAGAGAGAGAGAGAGAGAGAGACAGCCAGAGAGCCAGAGAGAGAGAGAGAGACAGAGAGAGCGAGAAAGAGAGAGAGAGAGAGAGAGAGAGAGAGAGACATATAAACAGAGAGCCAGAGAGAGACAGAGAGAGACAGAGAGAGAGAGAGAGAGAGAGAGAGAGAGAGAGAGAGAGAGAGAGAGAGAGAGAGAGAGAGAGAGAGAGAGAGAGAGAGAGAGAGAGAGAGAGAGATGGTAGAAGAGGGAAAGAGAGAGGTGGAGAGGTGGAGGAAGAGAGAAAGAGGGGAGGATAAGTAGATGAGAGAGATGTATATTCAGCATCATGCACCATGGACAGCATCTGTCAACCCTGTGCTTTGGATGGTTTCAGAACCATGGACAGCATCTGTCAACCCTGTGCTCTGGATGGTTTCAGAACCATGGACAGCATCTGTCAACCCTGTGCTCTGGATGATTTCAGAACCATGGACAGCATCTGTCAACCCTGTGCTCTGGATGATTTCAGAACCATGGACAGCATCTGTCAACCCTGTGCTCTGGGTGGTTTCAGAACCATGGACAGCATCTGCCAACCCTGTGCTCTGGATGATTTCAGAACCATGGACAGCATCTGTCAACCCTGTGCTCTGGATGGTTTCACAACCATGGACAGCATCTGTCAACACTGTGCTCTGGATGGTTTCAGAACCATGGAGAGAATCTGTCAATCCTGTGCTCTGGATGGTTTTAGAACCATGGACAGTGACAAAGAGTTGCATGCCGTTTCTGTCACACTCAATCAGAACAATGTGTCTCGTTGTGATCTGAAAACCAGGTGTGTTCCCTAGCTTGCCAACCGGTGACATTTCATGATCAAGTGAGCGTCAACACATCCTGACACTCTGGTCCTGGAGGACTGGAACTCGGCATCTCTGTTGTACAGATGCTTCACCCGTCCCTGGCTAAACTTAACCATGTGTTATCCTCTCTCTTCTGTCTCTGTTTTCTACAGCGGTATAGCTGGGAAGAAATGTGGCACTATCATTCTGTCTGTAGAGGAGCTGGGTAACTGCAGAGTAAGTAGACCAACTAGTAACTTCTGGTATTACCATCACTATACTGTAGACCAGGGGGGTCGAACTCATTTCATTTCAACAACCTAGAGTCTGCTGGTTTTAGGATTGAGACCTAGGCAACCAGGTGAGGGTAGTTCCTCACTAATTAGTGACCTTAATTAATCCATCAAGTACGAGGAAGGAGCAACAACCTTCAGATACTAGGTCCTCCATGGAATGAGTTTGACACGTGCTGCATCTGTGTTTTTATTTATTATGGATCACTATTAGCATTACTCTTCATAACGGAATTCACAACACTCTAAGTGTGGCGCCTAGTCCACTACCACATATCTACAACACACTAAGTGTGTGCCCTCAGGCCCCTACTCCACTACCACATATCCACAACACAAAATCCATGCGTACGTGTGTGTATAGTGTGTCTGTTATCATGTGTGTGTGTAGTGTGTATGTTATCATGTGTGTGTATAGTGTGTCTGTTATCATGTGTGTGTATAGTGTGTATGTTATCATGTGTGTGTATAGTGTGTATGTTATCATGTGTGTGTATAGTGTGTATGTTATCATGTGTGTGTATAGTGTGTATGTTATCATGTGTGTGTATAGTGTGTATGTTATCATGTGTGTGTATAGTGTGTATGTTATCATGTGTGTGTATGTTATCATGTGTGTGTCTGTTATCATGTGTGTGTATAGTGTGTCTGTTATCATGTGTGTGTATGTTATCATGTGTGTGTATAGTTGTTCCATAAGGTGTATTTTTATCATTTATCGTAAATATCATTTTAGTGCTTGCATGAGTTACTTGATGTGGAATAGAGTTACATTCGTCTCCCACAGTCTGTTCTGGACTTAGGGACTGTGAAGAGACCTCTGGTGGCATGTCTTGTGAGGTATGCATGGGTGGCTGAGCTGTGTGCCAGAAGTTTAGACAGACATCTCGGTACTCTCACAAATATACAGTACCAGTCAAAAGTTTGGACACACCTACTCATTCAAGGGTATTTATTTATTTTTACTATTTTCTACATCGTAGAATAATAGTGAAGACATCATACCTAGGAAATAAGACACATGGAATCATGTAGCAACCAAATAAGAGTTAAACAAATCAAGATATATTTTAGATTTTAGATTCTTCAAAGTAGCCACGCTTTTCCTTGATGACGGCTTCAAATCAAATCAAATCAAATCACATTTTATTTGTCACATACACATGGTTAGTAGATGTTAATGCGAGTGTAGTGAAATGCTTGTGCTTCTAGTTCCGACAATGCAGTAATAACCAACAAGTAATCTAGCTAACAATTCCAAAACTACTACCTTATAGACACAAGTGTAAGGGGATAAAGAATATGTACATAAAGATATATGAATGAGTGATGGTACAGAGCAGCATAGGCAAGATACAGTAGATGGTATCGAGTACAGTATATACATATGAGATGAGTATGTAAACAAAGTGGCATAGTTAAAGTGGCTAGTGATACATGTATTACATAAAGATGCAGTAGATGATATAGAGTACAGTATATACATATACATATGAGATGAATAATGTAGGGTATGTAAACATTATATTAGGTAGCATTGTTTAAAGTGGCTAGTGATATATTTTACATCATTTCCCATCAATTCCCATTATTAAAGTGGCTGGAGTTGAGTCAGTGTGTTGGCAGCAGCCACTCAATGTTAGTGGTGGCTGTTTAACAGTCTGATGGCCTTGAGATAGAAGCTGTTTTTCAGGCTCTCGGTCCCAGCTTTGATGCACCTGTACTGACCTCGCCTTCTGGATGATAGCGGGGTGAACAGGCAGTGGCTCGGGTGGTTGTTGTCCTTGATGATCTTTATGGCCTTCCTGTGACATCGGGTGGTGTAGGTGTCCTGGAGGGCAGGTAGTTTGCCCCCGGTGATGCGTTGTGCAGACCTCACTACCCTCTGGAGAGCCTTACGGTTGTGGGCGGAGCAGTTGCCGTACCAGGCGCTGATACAGCCCGACAGGATGCTCTTGATTGTGCATCTGTAGAAGTTTGTGAGTGCTTTTGGTGACAAGCCAAATTTCTTCAGCCTCCTGAGGTTGAAGAGGCGCTGCTGCGCCTTCTTCACGATGCTGTCTGTGTGGGTGGACCAATTCAGTTTGTCTGTGATGTGTACGCCGAGGAACTTAAAACTTACTACCCTCTCCACTACTGTTCCATCAATGTGGATAGGGGGGTGTTCCCTCTGCTGTTTCCTGAAGTCCACAATCATCTCCTTAGTTTTGTTGACGTTGAGTGTGAGGTTATTTTCCTGACACCACACTCCGAGGGCCCTCACCTCCTCCCTGTAGGCCGTCTCGTCGTTGTTGGTAATCAAGAGAGAGGAGGAGGGAGAGGAGAGGGGAGGGAGAGAGAGAGGGCTCAGAACGCACCCTTGTGGGGCCCCAGTGTTGAGGATCAGCGGGGTGGAAATTTTGTTGCCTACCCTCACCACCTGGGGGCGGCCCGTCAGGAAGTCCAGTACCCAGTTGCACAGGGCGGGGTCGAGACCCAGGGTCTCGAGCTTGATGACGAGCTTGGAGGGCACTATGGTGTTAAATGCCGAGCTGTAGTCGATGAACAGCATTCTCACATAGGTATTCCTCTTGTCCAGATGGGTTAGGGCAGTGTGCAGTGTGGTTGAGATTGCATCGTCTGTGGACCTATTTGGTCGGTAAGCAAATTGGAGTGGGTCTTGGGTGTCAGGTAGGGTGGAGGTGATATGGTCCTTGACTAGTCTCTCAAAGCACTTCATGATGACGGAAGTGAGTGCTACGGGGCGGTAGTCGTTTAGCTCAGTTACCTTAGCTTTCTTGGGAACAGGAACAATGGTGGCCCTCTTGAAACATGTGGGAACAACAGACTGGGATAGGGATTGATTGAATATGTCCGTAAACACACCAGCCAGCTGGTCTGCGCATGCTCTGAGGGCGCGGCTGGGGATGCCGTCTGGGCCTGCAGCCTTGCGAGGGTTGACACTTTTAAATGTTTTCCTCACGTCGGCTGCAGTGAAGAAGAGTCCGCATGTTTTAGTTGCGGGCCGTGTCAGTGGCACTGTATTGTCCTCAAAGCGGGCAAAAAAAGTTATTTAGTCTGCCTGGGAGCAAGACATCCTGGTCCGTGACTGGGCTGGTTTTCTTTTTGTAATCCGTGATTGACTGTAGACCCTGCCACATACCTCTTGTGTCTGAGCTGTTGAATTGAGATTCAACTTTGTCTCTATACTGACGCTTAGCTTGTTTGATTGCCTTGCGGAGGGAATAGTTACACTGTTAGTATTCGGTCATGTTTCCGGTCACCTTGCCCTGATTAAAAGCAGTGGTTCGGGCTTTCAGTTTCACGCGAATGCTGCCATCAATCCACGGTTTCTGGTTTGGGAATGTTTTAATCGTTGCTATGGGAACGACATGTCAATGCACTTTCTAATGAACTCGCTCACCGAATCAGCATATTCGTCAATGTTGTTGTCTGATGCAATACGGAACATATCCCAGTCCACGTGACCGAAGCAGTCTTGAAGCGTGGAATCAGATTGGTCGGACCAGCGTTGAACAGACCTCAGCGCGGGAGCTTCTTGTTTTAGTTTCTGTCTGTAGGCAGGGATCAACAAAATGGAGTCGTGGTCAGCTTTTCCGAAAGGAGGGCGGGGCAGGGCCTTATATGCGTCGCGGAAGTTAGAATAGCAGTGATCCAAGGTTTTTCCAGGCCTGGTTGTGCAATCGATATGCTGATAAAATTTACGGAGTCTTGTTTTCAGATTAGCCTTGTTAAAATCCCCAGCTACAATGAATGCAGCCTCCGGATAAATGGATTCCAGTTTGCAAAGAGTCAAATAAAGTTTGTGCCGAGCCATCGATGTGTCTGCTTGGGGGGGAATATATACGGCTGTGATTATAATCGAAGAGAATTCCCCTTCCCTTTGCACACTCTTGGGATTCTCTCAACCAGCTTCACCTGGAATGCTTTTCCAACACTCTTGAAGGAGTTCCCACATATGCTGATTTTGGAAGCCAGGTCACCTCATGCAACAATCCATCACTCTCCTTCTTGGTCAAATAGTCCTTAGACACCCTGAAGGTGTTTTGGGTCATTGTCCTGTTGAAAAACAAACAATAGTCCCACTAAGTGCAAACCAGATTGGATGGAATATCCCTGCAGAATACTGTGGTAGCCGTGCTGGTTAAGTGTGCCTTGAATTGTAAATAAATCACTGACAGTGTCACCAGCAAAGCACTCCCACTACATCACACCTCCTCCTCCATGCTTCACAGTGGGAACCACACATGCTGAGATCATCCATTCACCTACTCTGTGTCTCACAAAGACACGGGGGTTGGAACCCAAAATATCAAATTAGGACTCATCAGACCAAAGGACAGATTTCCAACAGTGTAATGTCCATTGCTCATGTTTCTTGGCCCAGGCAAGTCTCTTCTTCTTATTGGTGTCCTTTAACTCTAATGAACTTATCCTCTGCAGCAGAGGTAACTCTGTGTCTTCCTTTCCTGTGGTGGCTCTCATGAGAGCCAGTTTCTTCGTAGCGCTTGATGGTTTTTGCAACAGCACTTGAAAAAAATTAAAAGTTCTTTAAATGTTCCTTATTGACTGACCTTCATGTCTTAAAGTAATGATGGACTGTCATTTCTCTTTGCTTATTTGAGCTGTTCTTGCCATAATATGGACTTGGTATTTTACCAAATAGGGCTATCTTCTGTATACCACTCCTACCTTGTCACAACACAACTGATTGTCTCAAACGCATTAAGAAGGAAAGAAATTCCACAAATGAACTTTGAACAAGGCACACCTGTTAATTGAATGCATCCCAGGTGACTGCCAAGAGTGTGCAAAGCTGTCATCAAGGCAAAGGGTGAAAAATCTTTTTGAAGAATCTCAAATACAAAATAAAATGTGGATTATTTAACACTTTTGGTGACGACGTGATTCTATATGTGACTCACCACCTGGATTCGGTCTTATGTAGCAGAACTGTGAAAACATGTGAAATGGTGTTACTTAGGTTGGATAAAAGTAGAGACTCAGAGCTTCAAAATATCATACCCTGCATTTGAGGAACAATGGGAAAGTAATTCTGCTTTGAAAGTTGATCAACTTGTAAACTCACTTTTGAGAAAATCACCTTTGAATGTTTTGGTATCTAGTGAAGAGATCTTTGTCTACACCCATTCAGCATCGTTCACACCCTCTTAAGCTTTAGCCCCGCCCATTCAGCATCGTTCACACCCTCTTAAGCTTTAGCCCCACCCATCTCGTTCCGCTCTCGGAGCGCACACTTGACGCTCTGGCCGATGATTTGTTTACTTCTGGATTTGTTTACCAATGTAGCTTGCTAACGCTAGTATTAATTACCTGTGTACAGCATCATGGATGATGGACTTGTCTCCCTGTCAGAAATGCCATACCACGGTTGCCCTTAGTTTGAAGATGTAATCAAAAGACAGGTGTTTTCTCCATATCTTTAGCTATCATACTCTAATTCCACTGATTTCAAAATTGATCCTCCAGAAAGTGGAGAGCAACACTTACGCAGCTCCACTACACAATACATTTTTTTAAAAGCCAGGATTCGACAGGATTACCAACACAGACCGACGAGCTCAAATAGACAGAAGCCCTCTATATGGCAGACCAATCCGAATACCTCTCTCCTGATGTCCAGCCCACTCATTATCTAAGCCATTGTCCAGCCCACTCATTATCATCTTTTTCTGTGGCTTAACCATGGCTCGTAATTGAACTATTTTATTTGGGTTTACAGATGACATACACGTTTGTTATTAAGGCACATGAAAGTTCTCATGTCCCAGAAGGCATTTCTGCCCAAAAATGCATTTTGATAAAAATATTTTTTTTTATGTTCAAACTTACGTTTACGTTCAAACCCCCTGTTGTTGAACTGTTATGGGTGACGCCTCCCAGCTCTCGGCCTTTCATGGTCTCCCACCCCCTCCAGACCGGTCAGATGTACAATCTAGAAACAGGGCAGTAAGTTGCAATAGGCCCATGCAACCCAAGGTTTGATACCAGCATAAATAGAAACCCTATTAAACCTAACCTTAACCCAAAAACCTACACTAAACCAAACCTTAGTTCCTACCCCTAAAACTAACCCTAGCTCCTAACCATAACACTAATTCTAACCTTAACCCTAAAGCCCCTAGAAATAGCATTGGACCTCGTGGGGACTAACAAAATGTCCCCAGTTGGTCAAATGTTTGTTTGTTTAGCATTCTTGTGGTCCCCACAAGGATAGTTAAACACACACACACACACACACACACACACACACA
The DNA here is from genome assembly GCF_018296145.1 of Oncorhynchus tshawytscha. NCBI lineage: Eukaryota > Metazoa > Chordata > Actinopteri > Salmoniformes > Salmonidae > Oncorhynchus > Oncorhynchus tshawytscha. The sequence continues at coordinate 11,482,214 of NC_056430.1, read as the reverse complement.
CACACACACACACACACACACACACACACACACACACACACACACACACACACACACACACACACACACACACACTGGGTTCCACTGAGCTATGACATGGCAGATTAGGCCCTAGTGTTGAAGTGCAGATACCGTTAAACTTTTATATCAAATATCTGTCGTCTCTATGGCTCTGAGCACGAGACCAGATCTGACACTGGTGTAAGAGACACATAGATAGAAAGAAAATTGAGAAAGCAGGACAACGAGAAGGGTGAGGAGAGAGACAGAGAGACAGACAGAGTACGACTCAGAGAGAGTTCATCCAGAGGGAGGAATCGATAGTGGATTACATCACGTGATGCTCTGTGCCCACTGGCAGTAATACAATCTGCTGATCCTAATGTGTGACTGAATGGGCTTTAATTAAAAATCCCAGCCCTTTGAGTGACCTTGCATCAAACTGCCTGGGGAACAACACTGTATCAAACTGCCTGGAGAACAACACTGTATCAAGCTGCCTGGGGAACAACACTGTATCAAACTGCCTGGGGAACAACACTGTATCAAACTGCCTGGAGAACAACACTGTATCAAACTGCCTGGGGAACAACACTGTATCAAACTGCCTGGGGAACAACACTGTATCAAACTGCCTGGGGAACAACACTATCAAACTGCCTGGAGAACAACACTGTATCAAACTGCCTGGGGAACAACACTGTATCAAACTGCCTGGGGAACAACACTAAACTCAAACAACACTGCCTGCCTGGGGAACAACACTGTATCAAACTGCCTGGCCTGGAACAACACTGTATCAAACTGCCTGGGGAACAACACTGTATCAAACTGCCTGGGGAACAACACTATCAAACTGCCAGGAGAACAACACTATCAAACTGCCTGGGGAACAACACTGTATCAAACTGCCTGGGGAACAACACTATCAAACTGCCTGGGTAACAACACTGTATCATTTTTTATTTTTTATTATTTAAATCAAACATAATATCAAACATATTTAGCAGATGTTATTGCAGGTGTAGTGAAATGCTTGTACCTGACTAGCAACATGGACAGAATCAAGGCCATAGTGCATGCTGTATAGACCCATAGGCTATTAGAATGGGATGCTCTGATGTATCACACACACCAGAGAGATTATATGGTATCAATAGAACATGATAAGAGAGCTTTCTTATCACGTTTTCCCTCATATCCCTCTCTATTAGTCTCTAGACTCCTCCTTCAACCTGTGTTCTATCTGAACCACTCTCCTTTATTCTCTCTTTATTTCCCTCTTCCCTGCTCCCTCTCTTCGTCTGGTCCATCTATCTGTCATGCCTGCATCTTTCTTGTATCCCTCCTATGCTTCCTGTTGTTCCTCCTTCCCGCCTCCCCTCCACCACATACCCTGTTCCCTTCTTTCTCTACCAAGCCTTTCTTTGATCCTTCCCTTCTCTCTCCTCCAAACCACCATCACCCACCATTCTCCACCTCCACCACCACCACCATTCTCCACATCCACCACCACCATTACCACCCACCATTCTCCACCTCCACCACCTCCAACACCATCACCCACCATTCTCCACCTCCACCACCACCACCCCCACCATTCTCCACCTCCACCACCACCACCCCCACCATTCTCCACCACCACGTCCACTACCACCACCACCATCACCACCTGTGATAATTCACCACCACCAATTCAGTGTGATAATTCTGTGATAATTCTTCTTCCGGTGGTCTCTGCAGTGCGCAGAGACAGAGTGAAACACATTAAGATAAAATCAATACAGAATAGTAAATAAGGTTATCCAAACCATAGTTACATTATATTATGTGTATGTACTGACATGTACAGTATGTATAACTAACACACACACACAGAGCACACACACACACACACACAGAGCACACACACACACACAGCACACACACACACACACACACACACACACACACAGAGACACACACACACACACAGAGCACACACACACACACACAGAGCACACACACACACACAGAGCACACACACACACACACACACACACACACACACACACACAGAGCACACACACACACACAGAGCACACACACACACACAGAGCACACACACACACAGAGCACACACACACACACAGAGCACACACACACACACAGAGCACACACACACACACACACACACACAGAGCACACACACACACACACACACACACACAGAGCACACACACACACACACAGAGCACACACACACACACACACACAGAGCACACACACACACACACACACAGAGCACACACACACACACACACACAGAGCACACACACACACACACACACACAGAGCACACACACACACACACACAGAGAGCACACACACACACACACACACACACACAGAGCACACACACACACACACACACACACACAGAGCACACACACACACACACACACACACACACACACACACACACAGAGCACACACACACACACACACACACACACACAGAGCACACACACACACACACAGAGCACACACACACACACACACACACACACACACACAGAGCACACACACACACACACAGAGCACACACACACACACACACACACAGAGCACACACACACACACACACAGAGCACACACACACACACACACACACACAGAGCACACACACACACACAGAGCACACACACACACACACACACACACACACACACACACACACACACACACACACACACACACACACACACACACAGAGCACACACACACACACACACACACACAGAGCACACACACACACACACACACACACACAGAGCACACACACACACACACACACACACACACACACACACACACACACACACACACACACACACACACACACACACACAGAGCACACACACACACACACACACACACACACACACACAGAGCACACACACACACACACACACACACACACACACACACACACACACACACACACACACACACACACACACACACATGCTACATGTTCATGTATTTAAATGTATCTTCACTTTAAAGTATTTTGTCTGTAATGTATTTTTCATTATGTGTCGAACCCCAGTAAGATAAGATGTGTCACACCCCAGTAAGACTAGATGTGTCGAACCCCAGTAAGATAAGATGTGTCACACCCCAGTAAGACTAGATGTGTCGAACCCCAGTAAGATAAGATGTGTCGAACCCCAGTAAGACTAGATGTGTCGGACCCCAGTAAGATAAGATGTGTCGAACCCCAGTAAGACTAGATGTGTCGAACCCCAGTAAGATAAGATGTGTCGGACCCCAGTAAGACTAGATGTGTCGGACCCCAGTAAGACTAGATGTGTCGAACCCCAGTAAGATAAGATGTGTCGAACCCCAGTAAGACTAGATGTGTCGAACCCCAGTAAGACTAGATGTGTCGGACCCCAGTAAGATAAGATGTGTCGAACCCCAGTAAGATAAGATGTGTCGGACCCCAGTAAGACTAGATGTGTCGGACCCCAGTAAGATAAGATGTGTCGAACCCCAGTAAGACTAGATGTGTCGAACCCCAGTAAGACTAGATGTGTCGGACCCCAGTAAGATAAGATGTGTCGAACCCCAGTAAGACTAGATGTGTCGAACCCCAGTAAGATAAGATGTGTCGGACCCCAGTAAGATAAGATGTGTCGAACCCCAGTAAGACTAGATGTGTCGAACCCCAGTAAGATAAGATGTGTCGGACCCCAGTAAGACTAGATGTGTCGGACCCCAGTAAGATAAGATGTGTCGAACCCCAGTAAGATAAGATGTGTCGAACCCCAGTAAGACTAGATGTGTCGAACCCCAGTAAGACTAGATGTGTCGGACCCCAGTAAGATAAGATGTGTCGAACCCCAGTAAGACTAGATGTGTCGGACCCCAGTAAGATAAGATGTGTCGAACCCCAGTAAGATAAGATGTGTCGAACCCCAGTAAGATAAGATGTGTCACACCCCAGTAAGATAAGATGTGTCGAACCCCAGTAAGATAAGATGTGTCGAACCCCAGTAAGATAAGATGTGTCGAACCCCAGTAAGATAAGATGTGTCGAACCCCAGTAAGATAAGATGTGTCGAACCCCAGTAAGATAAGATGTGTCGAACCCCAGTAAGATAAGATGTGTCGAACCCCAGTAAGATAAGATGTGTCGAACCCCAGTAAGATAAGATGTGTCGAACCCCAGTAAGATAAGATGTGTCACACCCCAGTAAGATAAGATGTGTCGAACCCCAGTAAGATAAGATGTGTCGAACCCCAGTAAGATAAGATGTGGAGGGGAGGCGGGAAGGAGGAACAACAGGAAGCATAGGAGGGATACCAGTAAGATAAGATGTGTCGGACCCCAGTAAGATAAGATGTGTCGGACCCCAGTAAGATAAGATGTGTCTTACCCCAGTAAGATAAGATGTGTCGGACCCCAGTAAGATAAGATGTGGAGGGGAGGCGGGAAGGAGGAACAACAGGAAGCATAGGAGGGATACCAGTAAGATAAGATGTGTCGAACCCCAGTAAGACAAGATGTGTCGAACCCCAGTAAGATAAGATGTGTCGAACCCCAGTAAGATAAGATGTGTCGGACCCCAGTAAGACTAGATGTGTCGAACCCCAGTAAGATAAGATGTGTCGAACCCCAGTAAGACTAGATGTGTCGAACCCCAGTAAGACTAGATGTGTCGGACCCCAGTAAGATAAGATGTGTCGAACCCCAGTAAGACTAGATGTGTCGAACCCCAGTAAGATAAGATGTGTCGGACCCCAGTAAGATAAGATGTGTCGAACCCCAGTAAGACTAGATGTGTCGAACCCCAGTAAGATAAGATGTGTCGGACCCCAGTAAGACTAGATGTGTCGGACCCCAGTAAGATAAGATGTGTCGAACCCCAGTAAGATAAGATGTGTCGAACCCCAGTAAGATAAGATGTGTCGAACCCCAGTAAGACTAGATGTGTCGGACCCCAGTAAGATAAGATGTGTCGAACCCCAGTAAGACTAGATGTGTCGAACCCCAGTAAGATAAGATGTGTCGGACCCCAGTAAGACTAGATGTGTCGGACCCCAGTAAGATAAGATGTGTCGAACCCCAGTAAGATAAGATGTGTCGAACCCCAGTAAGACTAGATGTGTCGAACCCCAGTAAGACTAGATGTGTCGGACCCCAGTAAGATAAGATGTGTCGAACCCCAGTAAGATAAGATGTGTCGGACCCCAGTAAGACTAGATGTGTCGAACCCCAGTAAGATAAGATGTGTCGAACCCCAGTAAGACTAGATGTGTCGAACCCCAGTAAGACTAGATGTGTCGGACCCCAGTAAGATAAGATGTGTCGAACCCCAGTAAGACTAGATGTGTCGAACCCCAGTAAGATAAGATGTGTCGGACCCCAGTAAGATAAGATGTGTCGAACCCCAGTAAGACTAGATGTGTCGAACCCCAGTAAGATAAGATGTGTCGGACCCCAGTAAGACTAGATGTGTCGGACCCCAGTAAGATAAGATGTGTCTAACCCCAGTAAGATAAGATGTGTCGAACCCCAGTAAGACTAGATGTGTCGAACCCCAGTAAGACTAGATGTGTCGGACCCCAGTAAGATAAGATGTGTCGAACCCCAGTAAGACTAGATGTGTCGGACCCCAGTAAGATAAGATGTGTCGAACCCCAGTAAGATAAGATGTGTCGAACCCCAGTAAGATAAGATGTGTCACACCCCAGTAAGATAAGATGTGTCGAACCCCAGTAAGACTAGATGTGTCGGACCCCAGTAAGATAAGATGTGTCGAACCCCAGTAAGATAAGATGTGTCGAACCCCAGTAAGACTAGATGTGTCGAACCCCAGTAAGACTAGATGTGTCGGACCCCAGTAAGATAAGATGTGTCGAACCCCAGTAAGACTAGATGTGTCGGACCCCAGTAAGATAAGATGTGTCGAACCCCAGTAAGATAAGATGTGTCGAACCCCAGTAAGATAAGATGTGTCACACCCCAGTAAGATAAGATGTGTCGAACCCCAGTAAGATAAGATGTGTCGAACCCCAGTAAGATAAGATGTGTCGAACCCCAGTAAGATAAGATGTGTCGAACCCCAGTAAGATAAGATGTGTCGAACCCCAGTAAGATAAGATGTGTCGAACCCCAGTAAGATAAGATGTGTCGAACCCCAGTAAGATAAGATGTGTCGAACCCCAGTAAGATAAGATGTGTCGAACCCCAGTAAGATAAGATGTGTCACACCCCAGTAAGATAAGATGTGTCGAACCCCAGTAAGATAAGATGTGTCGAACCCCAGTAAGATAAGATGTGGAGGGAGGCGGGAAGGAGGAACAACAGGAAGCATAGGGGGATACCAGTAAGATAAGATGTGTCGGACCCCAGTAAGATAAGATGTGTCGGACCCCAGTAAGATAAGATGTGTCTTACCCCAGTAAGATAAGATGTGTCGGACCCCAGTAAGATAAGATGTGGAGGGAGGCGGGAAGGAGGAACAACAGGAAGCATAGGAGGGATACCAGTAAGATAAGATGTGTCGAACCCCAGTAAGACAAGATGTGTCGAACCCCAGTAAGATAAGATGTGTCGAACCCCAGTAAGATAAGATGTGTCGGACCCCAGTAAGACTAGATGTGTCGAACCCCAGTAAGATAAGATGTGTCGAACCCCAGTAAGACTAGATGTGTCGAACCCCAGTAAGACTAGATGTGTCGGACCCCAGTAAGATAAGATGTGTCGAACCCCAGTAAGACTAGATGTGTCGAACCCCAGTAAGATAAGATGTGTCGGACCCCAGTAAGATAAGATGTGTCGAACCCCAGTAAGACTAGATGTGTCGAACCCCAGTAAGATAAGATGTGTCGGACCCCAGTAAGACTAGATGTGTCGGACCCCAGTAAGATAAGATGTGTCGAACCCCAGTAAGATAAGATGTGTCGAACCCCAGTAAGATAAGATGTGTCGAACCCCAGTAAGACTAGATGTGTCGGACCCCAGTAAGATAAGATGTGTCGAACCCCAGTAAGACTAGATGTGTCGAACCCCAGTAAGATAAGATGTGTCGGACCCCAGTAAGACTAGATGTGTCGGACCCCAGTAAGATAAGATGTGTCGAACCCCAGTAAGATAAGATGTGTCGAACCCCAGTAAGACTAGATGTGTCGAACCCCAGTAAGACTAGATGTGTCGGACCCCAGTAAGATAAGATGTGTCGAACCCCAGTAAGATAAGATGTGTCGGACCCCAGTAAGACTAGATGTGTCGAACCCCAGTAAGATAAGATGTGTCGAACCCCAGTAAGACTAGATGTGTCGAACCCCAGTAAGACTAGATGTGTCGGACCCCAGTAAGATAAGATGTGTCGAACCCCAGTAAGACTAGATGTGTCGAACCCCAGTAAGATAAGATGTGTCGGACCCCAGTAAGATAAGATGTGTCGAACCCCAGTAAGACTAGATGTGTCGAACCCCAGTAAGATAAGATGTGTCGGACCCCAGTAAGACTAGATGTGTCGGACCCCAGTAAGATAAGATGTGTCGAACCCCAGTAAGATAAGATGTGTCGAACCCCAGTAAGACTAGATGTGTCGAACCCCAGTAAGACTAGATGTGTCGGACCCCAGTAAGATAAGATGTGTCGAACCCCAGTAAGACTAGATGTGTCGGACCCCAGTAAGATAAGATGTGTCGAACCCCAGTAAGATAAGATGTGTCGAACCCCAGTAAGATAAGATGTGTCACACCCCAGTAAGATAAGATGTGTCGAACCCCAGTAAGATAAGATGTGTCGAACCCCAGTAAGATAAGATGTGTCGAACCCCAGTAAGATAAGATGTGTCGAACCCCAGTAAGATAAGATGTGTCGAACCCCAGTAAGATAAGATGTGTCGAACCCCAGTAAGATAAGATGTGGAGGGGAGGCGGGAAGGAGGAACAACAGGAAGCATCGGAGGGATACCAGTAAGATAAGATGTGTCGGACCCCAGTAAGATAAGATGTGTCGGACCCCAGTAAGATAAGATGTGTCTTACCCCAGTAAGATAAGATGTGTCGGACCCCAGTAAGATAAGATGTGGAGGGGAGGCGGGAAGGAGGAACAACAGGAAGCATAGGAGGGATACCAGTAAGATAAGATGTGTCGAACCCCAGTAAGACAAGATGTGTCGAACCCCAGTAAGATAAGATGTGTCGAAGCCCAGTAAGATAAGATGTGTCGAACCCCAGTAAGACTAGATGTGTCGAACCCCAGTAAGATAAGATGTGTCGAACCCCAGTAAGATAAGATGTGTCGCACCCCAGTAAGATAAGATGTGTCGCACCCCAGTAAGACTAGATGTGTCGAACCCCAGTAAGGTAAGATGTGTCGGACCCCAGTAAGACTAGATGTGTCGGACCCCAGTAAGACTAGATGTGTCGGACCCCAGTAAGACTAGATGTGTCGGACCCCAGTAAGATAAGATGTGTCGTACCCCAGTAAGATAAGATGTGTCGAACCCCAGTAAGACAAGATGTGTCGGGCCCCAGTAAGACTAGATGTGTCGAACCCCAGTAAGATAAGATGTGTCAGACCCCAGTAAGATAAGATGTGTCGAACCCCAGTAAGATAAGATGTGTCAGACCCCAGTAAGATAAGATGTGTCGAACCCCAGGAAGATAAGATGTGTCGAACCCCAGTAATATAAGATGTGTTGAACCCCAGTAAGATAAGATGTGTCGAACCCCAGTAAGATAAGATGTGTCACACCCCAGTAAGATAAGATGTGTCGGACCCCAGTAAGATAAGATGTGTCGGACCCCAGTAAGATAAGATGTGTCGGACCCCAGTAAGATAAGATGTGTCGGACCCCAGTAAGATAAGATGTGTCGGACCCCAGTAAGAGAAGATGTGTCGAACCCCAGTAAGATAAGATGTGTCGAACCCCAGTAAGATAAGATGTGTCGAACCCCAGTAAGATAAGATGTGTCGGACCCCAGTAAGAGAAGATGTGTCGGACCCCAGTAAGAGAAGATGTGTCGAACCCCAGTAAGATAAGATGTGTCGAACCCCAGTAAGATAAGATGTGTCGAACCCCAGTAAGACAAGATGTGTCGAACCCCAGTAAGATAAGATGTGTCGGACCCCAGTAAGACTAGATGTTGCCATTGGCGTCAGCTAATGGGGATCCTAATAAATAAATAAAAACACCACCACCTCCATCACCACCACCCACCATTCTCCACCTGCACCTCCACCTCCATCACCACCACCCACCACTCTCCACCTACCTCCATCACCACTACCCACCATTCTCCACCTGCACCTCCACCTCCATCACCACCAAACACCATTCTCCAGGGAGATGACAGGGGAGATGCAGGGAGATGACAGAGGAGATACAGAGAGATGACAGAGGAGATACAGGGAGATGACAGAGAAGGTACAGGGAGATGACAGAGGAGATACAGGGAGATTACAGAGGAGATACAGGGAGATAGAGGAGATACAGGGAGCTGACAGAGGAGATACAGGGAGATAGAGGAGATACAGGGAGATGACAGAGGAGCTACAGGGAGATGACAGAGGAGCTACAGGGAGATGACAGAGGAGATACAGGGAGATGAGAGAGGAGATACAGGGAGATACAGGGAGATAGAGGAGATAAGGAGGAGATACAAGGAGATGATAGAGGAGATACAGGGAGATGACAGAGGAGAAGCAGGGAGATTACAGAGGAGATACAGGGAGAGGTTACTATGTTAATCCAAACCGAATAATTTATTTATAGACACTGTGAAACTTGGTTATTTTCTTAGATGTAATTAGCATGAATTTAATATATTTTAAGCACTGCATAGGGAGAAGTAGTGCACATTATAGGGAATGGGGCGCCATTTTGGACATAGTCACAGTGTGGTCTTCTCTGTTGTCCATCCTTCGCCCCTCTGCCATCATTCTAACACCGGATAAAACTGAGATCTGTTTGACTAACTGAGCAATGAGCCGGACATTGATTCAAACTTTTAAATCAGACATTGATTTGAAATATTCATCCAAAATAACCATTAAGATAACAGACAGTTGATAAGTGATACTGTTTCGGTCCTGGTGTCACGACTTCCGCCGAAGTTGGTCCCTCTCCTTGTTCGGGCGGCGTTCGGCGGTCGACGTCGCCGACCTTCTAGTCACCACCGACCTTCTAGTCACCACCGATCCATGTTTCATTTTCCATTTGTTTTGTCTTCATTGTACACACCTGGTTTCCATTCCATAATCAGTGATCCTTATTTAACCCTCTGGCTTCCCCTTCTGTTTTGTATGTGATTGTCGTTGTCAAGTGGTTTCATTCATGTGCTCTGGATATTTATGTTTATCCTTGTTGGAACATTGTTGATATTGAGGAAAGCTAAGATTTTTTTACTCATACCTGCGTCCTTCGCCTGACTCCGCCTTATCTATTCACCTAGAACGCTGACACCTGGATCATAGGGACACATCAACTGGGGAGATATGTCTCCATTGCCGACCGCTTTCTATATTCTAGCGTCTCTATGTATCTCTGTGTCTGAGGGATGTCAAAGAGCAGACATCTGGCTCGCTGTGAAGCACTGTGGGTTGGCTGGAGGGTTAATGCTGATGTTATGGGCTGGCAGCATAACTTGTCTGTGTCACTGCAGCGAGGTAGGAAGATCTTGGAGCCCTCGTGGAGATGAGTGTGTTTGTACACACTGAACACAGCCTGCAGTCTGAGTCTGACTGGGAATGATAATGAGACAGTGAGACACGCACACACACACGCACACGCACGCAGGCACGCACGCACGCACACACACACACACACCACACACACACACACACACACACACACACACACACTTTCTCTCTCTCACCCAAACACAACACATCAAACAGTTACCAAGTGAGATCTGCTACAACATTAAAAAGCCATTAGCAGTATCATTACGAGGTACAGCTGGCACGGGTAGTGTCCAGTGTAGAGCCTCTGGCCCTCCGGCAACAACAGACGAGGTGTTTATCCTGTTCATGCACACTGCTCTGGTCTGTCTGAACGCACTTCAGCTCTGTAGCTGATTAAGTTATTCTGTCTGTTCTCCTGTGGTAAGATCAGCCAACTCCAAAGTCTGTGTGTGTGTGTGTCTGTGTGTGTCTATCATCTATCTTCTATCATCTATTATCATCTATATTCTATCATCTATTATCATCTATCTTCTATCATCATCTATCTTCTATCATCTATCATCATCTATCTTCTATCATCTATCTTCTATCATATGGCATCTATCTTCTATCATCTATCATCTATCATCTATCTATCATCTATCTTCTATCTTCTATCATCTATCTTCTATCATCTATCTTCTATCATCTATCTTCTATCTTCTATCATCTATCATCTATCTTCTATCATCTATCATCTATCTATCATCTATCTTCTATCTATCATCTATCTTCTATCTTCTATCATCTATCTATCATCTATCTATCAGCTATCTATCATCTATCTTCTATCATCTATCATCTATCTTCTATCTTCTATCATCTATCTTCTATCATCTATCATCTATCATCTATCATCTATCATCTATCTTCTATCATCTATCTTCTATCATCTATCTTCTATCTTCTATCTTCTATCTATCATCTATCATCTATATTCTATCATCAATCTTCAATTATCATCTATATATCATCTATCATCTATCTTCTATCTATATTCTATCTTCTATCATTTATCTTCAATTATCATCTATCTATCATCTATCTTCTATCTTCTATCATCTAGCATCTATCACCTATCATCTATATTCTATCTATCATCTATCTATCAGCTATCTTCTATCTTCATCTATCTATCTTCTATCTTCTATCATTTATCTTCAATTATCATCTATCTACCATCTATCTTCTATCTATCATCTATCTTCTATTATCTATCTTCTATCTATCATCTATCACCTATCATCTATCTTCTATTATCTATCTTCTATCATCTATCTATCATTTATCTTCTATCTTCTATCATCTATCTTCTATCATCTATCATCTATCTATCATCTATCTTCTATCATCTATCTTCTATCTTCTATCATCTATCTATCATCTATCTTCTATCATCTATCTTCTATCATCTATCATCTATCTTCTATCATCTATCTTCTATCATCTATTATCTATCTTCTATCATCTATCTTCTATCATCTATCATCTATCTATCATCTATCTTCTATCATCTATCTTCTATCATCTATCTTCTATCATCTATCATCTATCTTCTATCATCTATCTTCTATCATCTATCTTCTATCATCTATCTTCTATCATCTATTATCTATCTTCTATCTATCATCTATCTATCATCTATCTTCTATCACCTATCATCTATCTATCATCTATCTTCTATCATCTATTATCATCTATATTCTATCATTATTATCATCTATCATCTATCATCATCTATCTTCTATCATCTATCTTCTATCATCTATCTTCTATCATCTGTCATCTATCATCTATCTTCTATCATCTATCATCTATCTTCTATCATCTATCATCTATCTTCTATTTTCTACCATCTATCATCTATCTTCTGTCTTCTATCTATCATCTATCGTCTATATTCTATCATCAATCTTCAATTATCATCTATCATCTATCTTCTATCTATATTCTATCTTCTATCATTTATCATCTATCTATAATCTATCTTCTATCTTCTATCATCTAGCATCTATCACCTATCATCTATCTTCTATCATCTATCTATCATCTATCTTATATTATCTATCTTCTATCTATCATCTATCTATCATCTATCATCTATCACCTATCATCTATCACCTATCATCTATCTATCTATCTATCATCTATCTATCTATCTATCATCTGTCTTCTCAGAATTGTGTTGTTGTTGTTATTGGTGCTTTTCTCTGTTTAATTACCAGCTCCTACAGAACAATACCAGCTTGTTTATTGTTGTTGGTGCTTTTCTCTGTTTAATTACCAGCTCCTACAGAACAATACCAGCTTGTTTATTGTTGTTGGTGCTTTTCTCTGTTTAATTACTAGCTCCTACAGAACAATACCAGCTTGTTTATTGCATCTATGTTTCTGTTTTCATGCACCGAAACCCCCTCCCAAATAGCACCTTATTCCCTACATATTTCCCTATTTCTGACCATGTCCCATAAGGGTATATGTAGGGAAATGAGTGATATTTTGGGTCCATAGCTCGTTCAGTGTGTCTGGAACAAACCAGCACGGCGGTCCCCAGAGAGAGAAAGAGTTAGACAACAACAACAGTCTCATTTATATATAGAGAGAGAAAGAGAGAAAGAGAGAAAGAGAGAGAGTTTGAGTTTTAAATACTCTTTATTGGGTCTGGGGGCCCACCACACAATAAATACTCATACAAAACCACAGTTACACATCAATTAAAAATACAACTCCAATTCCTCCTCCACAGTAACTACACACAACAGCCTCTGTATACCCCATATACTCAAAAACAGATCGATATTGTTGACAAGTTTGTAATAGGCAAACTCAACCCTTAGTCTCGCTGCCAACATTCCCTCCAGCATTCCCACCACATCCACAGACCCCTGTCCCCGAATGCTGTTCTTTCGGGTCTTCCATATCGCTAATTTTGCTGCCCCTAACACAAAATTAAGCAACACAACTACACCCTTTTGACTGAACCTGTACTTTGGCCCAAATATATACAGTTGGGAAGAGAAAACCTCTCCCAACGTTGAGAACCAATCAGTGATCAGTTCAATCATCCCAACCAACCTGGGACACAATAAAAACAGATGTGCCAGAGATTCAGACCCAGCACAGAATGGACACCCCTCCCCAACAGTAGGATCCAGGTGTACCAGATGCATATTGGTGGCTATAGCTCCATGTATTATCCTCCATTGGAGGTCAGCTGTCCTCTTATCAATAGGCAGTTTATATAATGATCGCCAACAGCCTTTTGGAGAGGCACCTGGACCAAGCACATCCGCCCACCTCGTCGATTTTACCCCTTCCAGGGAAGAGGCATGGGACACCTTTACACATATTCTGTACATGGCCTTCTTTCCCACCTCCTTGAACTCCCCAGCTCCGGGGTATCGAAGGAAAGCAGCGTCCCCACGTCCTCTTCAAATGCCCCCATCGCAGCACTAACAATCAGTGCAGGGAACACATAATCCAGACCCTCCTTCCACCGATCAGAATTGGAAGTGTCAGTCACATACTGCAGATGAAGCACTGGCAAGGAATCGCAGACCTCATCGACGACCTTCCTCAGTAGACGAGATGATCGGATCCCCGCTCTTTCTCCCAGCTCCTCCAATCTGCTCCTGCTCTGCATCAGATGACCCAGCTTGGTACACCCCACGCCTAACAGGCATGAACGTAGGCTAGCTGAACCCAGAACACGGGACTGGATGGCAGTGTTGTGAAAAAGAGGCTCTTCAAAAAGCCACATCCCTGGTGGCGTGCAGGCCTTACGGGACTTGACAAAGACTCTCCAAGCCTGCATAACAGACTCATAAAATGGAGTCAGGCCAGTCAAATCACCCCCTCCAGCTTTAAGAGGAAAAGATGCTTGTCGAAGCCCAAACAGCCCGCTCTCCTCATCAATATGTAGGCTGTTTCGACCCAGCTAGAACAGTCTCTGTACAACAATCTCTGGGCTGCTTGGAGCCTGAAAGCCGTGATCCTAGAGGAAATGTCCACCAGGCCTTGCCCACCCTCGTGCAGTGGCAGGTACAGGGCTGCAGCTTTAATCCAGTGTTGCCCAGACCAGAAGAAATTGACAAGGGTCCTCTGAAGCTCTTGTATCAGACCCTTTGGTGGCTGTAAAATCATTAGTCTGTGCCACAGGGTAGAAGCAGCAAGATTATTAGCTACCAGGACCCGTCCCCTATAAGACAGCTGGGGCAACACCCATTTCCACCTTGACAGTCTGGCACACACTTTCTCCACTACACCCTCCCAGTTCTTTTTTTTGAAAGACATCGGAGCCTAGAAAAACCCCCAAAGTCTTCATTCCATCTCTGCCCCACTGAAGCCCCCTGGTAACCATGGAGTAGACCCCATCTGAAGCTGACCTGCCCACAGCGCTTCACTCTTTCCCCAATTGACTTTAGCTGAGGAGGCCCCCTCATACACCTTTAAAGCGTTTGAGAGAACCTTAACATCCTCACCCCTGTAATAAAAACTATCACGTCATCTGCATACGCAGACAGTGCTATCGTGGGACCCTTCGTTACACCTGGCACAAAGAAACCAGTAAGCTTCGCTCTTAAAAAACAAAGCATTGGTTCAATCGCCAGACTATATAACTGCCCTGAAATTGGGCATCCCTGCCTGATGCCCCTTTCGACAGGGATGGGGCAACTTAAACCACCACCCACCTTCACCATACACGAGGCTCCAGCATACAGTAAATTCACCCAAGACAGAAAAACATCCCCAAACCCAAAGGCTTTCATTATTTTAAACAAGTACTGGTGGTCCACACGATCAAAAGCCTTCTCCTGATCCAACGAAAGTAAACCCACATTTACATCAGACAGTTTACAAATGTCTAAAACATCTCTTATCAGAAACAAGTTGTCAACAATAGAGCGATCAGGTACACAGTAGGACTGGTCCTTGTGGATCAACAACCCCAGATACTCTTTCAACCTGTTTGAGAGACATTTAGAAACAATTTTATATTCTGCGCACAGCAAAGCAACAGGTCTCCAATTTTTTATGAGAGCCAAATCCCCTTTTTGGCAACAGTGAAAGCACTGCACGTTGACAGGATACAGGAAGAGAACCCTCATGAAAAGATTCACACATCACTTCATAAAAGTCCTCCCCAATAGACCCCCAAAAGTGCTTATAAAACTCAGATGGTAACCCATCGATGCCAGGGGCTCGGCCTGTTGAGAGCTGCATAACAGCTGTGGACAGCTCCTGCAGTGTAATGTCAGCGTCCAATGCGACTCTCTGCTCAGGTCCCAATTTAGGAAGACCATGTAACAACTGTTCAGTACACATAGAGTCACAATCCTCCGCCTTATAAAGGGACGAGTAGAAATCCACGGCATGTTGACGCATTTCAATATCATTCGTGGTCACCTTCCCATCAGGGAGACGAAGGCATACCATCTGTTTACGTTGAAATGTCGACTTTCCTAGGTTAAAAAAAAAAGCACTAGGAGCATCCATATCCTTGAGGGAAGCGAAACGAGACCTAATCAAGGCACCCTTCACTCTTTCATGCAGAAACG
Source organism: Oncorhynchus tshawytscha (assembly GCF_018296145.1). NCBI lineage: Eukaryota > Metazoa > Chordata > Actinopteri > Salmoniformes > Salmonidae > Oncorhynchus > Oncorhynchus tshawytscha. Next base: position 11,465,924 of record NC_056430.1, on the reverse strand, counting down.
ACCTCAGTTCATGTCTCTTGTCCTGTAAGTTCATGACTAGTCCAGGGTCATTCTGAGTGAGCAGCTTCAATTCAATAGATTTGATGTCCTGTTCAAGGGCCTTGATAGTCTCTTTAAATTCAGTTTGAGACAGAGCAGTATACTGTTGACAAAAAACTCGTATTTGGGCCTTCCCAACCTCCCACCATTGTCTCAAGGACTCAAAATTCCCTTTTATACCCCTCCATTTTTCCCAAAACAACAAAAACCTGTCACAAAACATGACATCATGTAACAATTTAACATTAAAATACCAGTAAGGTGATGACCTTCGTGGACAGGACAAGTGAATATCAACAGTAACCATATGATGATCAGAGAAACCCACAGGAGTAATGGCACACTTTCCAACCCTACTACAGTATTGCTCAGATACATACAACCTGTCTAACCGTGCTGCACTGACACGACCTTCATTAATTTTTAGCCATGTGTACTGCCTAACTTTGGCATTCCTTACTCTCCACACATCAGAAAGCTCAAACTCAGTTAATAGGCCAGACAGGCAAGTGGCTGACCGCAGGTGAGGTTCTTCAGCGGTGCGATCAACAGTAAAATCCACTGTACAGTTCCAGTCACCCCCTAAAACCATACACCCCTCTTGGTCACACTGTCTTAACATTTCCTTTAGTTGATCAAATACAGCAATACGCTCTGTACCCTCATTAGGAGCATAAACATTCAAAAAAAAAAACAAAAAACCCCATAACATCCACCTTGACCAATAAAACCCGACCCTTGACAATCTCTGTTGTAGATACCACAGTCACTCCTAAGCCTGAGGAAAACAATATTGCCACCCCAGCACTGAAATTAGTACCATGACTGAGTACATGCTGCCCCTCCCACCACATACCCCAGTCAACCTCATTTTCCTCATCGCTATGTGTCTCCTGTAGGAAAACTACATTAAGCCTTTTCTGTTTTATTACTTCTAATACCCAAGCCCTCTTATTCCTGTCCCTTCCCCCATTCATATTGAGAGAACCTACCCTTAGTACCTCCATGTAGAAAAGAGAAAAGAAAAGCAGAAGAAACCACAGAGAAACCAACGAGAAAAAAGACACCCTATGAAGCATGATCATCGTCATTATTTTTTTTTTCTTCTCTTAACCTGAACACGTTTCCCACCACCTTTTGCTGCTGCAACAGCAGTAATAAATTTCCTCAAGCGAAACCGCTTCTTCTCACTCAGCTGGTCTAACCCCACCGTCTTCTGTAACATCACAGCTGACCTCACAAACTTATCAACATCAAAATAATCTGCCAATTTGACAGATTTCCCAAAAGTCTGATCCAGAAACTCATTTACCTCCTCTAGATCATAAACTGAGTCCGTACCAGCAGCTGTCATATCTAAAGAGATATCCATATCCTTCTCTTGATCCTCCTCAGCTGAGAACACAGACAACTGACTCCCCTCTACCACATCCCTTTCAACACTCTCCACTTGCACCTCATCACTCGTACCAGGCATCTCCTCCACTATCTGGGAGACTAGCCCCACCTGAACATCACTACTCATAGTGGGCATCTTCTCCACTAACTGAGAACCTAGCTCCACATGAACCCCAGCACTCGTAGTGGGCATCTCCTCCACTACCTGGGAGCTTAGCTCCACATGAAAACCCTCCTGTACTTCATTACTCGTAATGGGCATCTCCTCCACTACCTGGGCAGCTCTCTCCACTTACTCTGTGGGCATCTCCTCCACTACCTGGGAGCCTCCACATGCAAACCCTCCTGTACCTCATTACTCGTAGTGGGCAACTCCTCCACTACCTGGGAGCCTAGCTCTACATGAACCCCAGCACTCGTAGTGGGCATCTCCTCCACTCCCTGGGAGCCTAGCTCCACATGAACCCCCTCCTTTACCCCAGCACTCATACTGGGCACCTGCTCACCAGTCTGAGGAACTGGCTCTTCAGATACATCCTTACCTTCTACAACAATACTTTTCTGTAGCATAACATTTCCTTCTAATACAAGTTGCAACCCCGTGCCCTCAACACGGATAACTTGTTCCTCAGCAACAGGTGCTTGTGGCTGCTCTACCGCTGTCAGCTCACCTCTCCCTACATCAGTGGGCCCAGGCGTTACGATGACCACCTGTGCCCCTCCCTCTGCCTTCTCCCTTTTCGGGCAAGCATGTCGCTTATGACCAACATCCCCACACTCAAAACACCGTTGACTACCCGTACTAGCATAAGCCATATACAATCTATTGTCATACTTGATTTTAAACGATAACTCTAAAGTCTGCTCCGGTGAGTCCAAAAACATAAACACCTGTCGCCGAAATGACATTACCTGTTTCAACGCCGGGTGTTTGCAACCCAACGGGACAACCTTAATTGAACTGGCGAACTTCCCAAAGCGCAATAACTCGCGCTCCAATAGCTCATTAGGAATAAACGGTGGTACATTTGAAATCGTTACCCTTGTTGACGGAGAAAAAAAGCGGCGTAACTTGAATAAACATTCCTTTAAGAAGTACACCATGCTCAACCATCCGATCAACTAGACACTCTTCTTTAAGAAATACCACCACAGCTTTATTCATCCGGGATGCATACGCAATATTCTCATAGCCTACCTTCTCTCCTACGGCGACCAGAAACTCCTCCACCGTGACAGCAGCTTCAGTAACACACCTAAAGCCATGCCGAAGTGACAGGGACGGCATCCCCATTCGGGCTGCCATCCCTGCCAAAACCAGGGTAATTTCGATACGAAAACAAAATACTTAATTCTACCACAACAAAAATAATAACGTTAATCATGCATCAACAAAAAAATGCCACCAAGAAATAGCAAACCGAAAGAAAGTTGTGAATATCTAACTCTCCACAACACACGCACTCCTTCACTCAAACAATTCCCAAGAGAGAGAGAGAGAGAGAGAGAGAGAGAGAGAGAGAGAGAGAGAGAGAGAGAGAGAGAGAGAGAGAGAGAGAGAGAGAGAGAGAGAGAGAGAGAGAGAGAGAGAGATTTAAATTGCTTTGGCTCCCAAGTGGCGCAGCGGTCTAAGGAACTGCATCTCAGTGCAAGAGGAGTCACTACAGTCCCTGTTTCGAATCCAGGCTAAATCACATTTGGCCGTGATTGGGAGTCCCATAGGGCGGCACACAGTTGGCCCAGCATCGTCCGGGGTAGGCCGTCATTGGAAATAAGAATTTGTTCTTAATAACTGACTTGCCCAGTTAAATAAAGGTTACATTTAAAATAAATAAACACATGTTTCCATGTCAATTTTTCTACCTTTATTTAACTGGGCAAGTCAGTTAAGAACAAGGAACAAGGCCTAGGAACAGTGGGTTAACTGCCTGTTCAGGGGCAGAATGACAGATTTGTACCTTGTCAGCTCAGGGATTTGAACTTGCAACCTTCCAGTTACTAGTCCAATGCTCTAACCACTAGGCTGCCGCCTATTTTCAAAAAAGCCCATTTGATTGGAATTGAATTTAGAGAGATAGAGAGAATCAAGGCCTAGTATTAGGACTGTCATTATATTAGTGATGGTGTCATGATGGAGACCAGGCAGTGGGCAGTTTTGTTATGTTTAACCTATCTATCAAACATCACTACAGATGGTCATGTGGATCTACATATCTAATCAAATCAAATGTTATTTGTCACATGCGCTGAATACAACAATAGACCTTACAGTGAAATGCTTACTTTACAAGCCCTTAACCAACGATGCATTTAAATAAATAGAGTTAATATAATATTTACTGAATAAACTAAAGTAAAATTATAAATAAATCAATCAAAAAGTAACACAGAAATGTACAAAACAATAACAAGTCTATATACAGGGGGTACCGGTACCGAGTCAATGTGGAGGCTATATACAGGGGGTACCGGTACCGAGTCAATGTGGAGGCTATATACAGGGGGTACCGGTACAGAGTCAATGTGGAGGCTATATACAGGGGGTACTGGTACAGAGTCAATGTGGAGGCTATATATTGTGGGTACCGGTACAGAGTCAATGTGGAGTCTATATACAGGTGGTACCGGTACCGAGTCAATGTGGAGGCTATATACAGGGGGTACTGGTACAGAGTCAATGTGGAGGCTATATACAGGGGTACCGGTACAGAGTCAATGTGGAGGCTATATACAGGGGGTACTGGTACAGAGTCAATGTGGAGGCTATATATTGGGGGTACCGGTACAGAGTCAATGTGGAGGCTATATACAGGGGGTACTGGTACAGAGTCAATGTGGAGGCTATATACAGGGGGTACCGGTACAGAGTCAATGTGGAGGCTATATACAGGGGGTACTGGTACAGAGTCAATGTGGAGGCTATATATTGGGGGTACCGGTACAGAGTCAATGTGGAGGCTATATACAGGGGGTACTGGTACAGAGTCAATGTGGAGGCTATATATTGTGGGTACCGGTACAGAGTCAATGTGGAGTCTATATACAGGTGGTACCGGTACCGAGTCAATGTGGAGGCTATATACAGGGGGTACTGGTACAGAGTCAATGTGGAGGCTATATACAGGGGGTACTGGTACAGAGTCAATGTGGAGGCTATATACAGGGGGTACCGGTACAGAGTCAATGTGGAGGCTATATACAGGGGGTACCGGTACAGAGTCAATGTGGAGGCTATATACAGGGGGTACTGGTACAGAGTCAATGTGGAGGCTATATATTGTGGGTACCGGTACAGAGTCAATGTGGAGGCTATATACAGGGGTACCGGTACAGAGTCAATGTGGAGGCTATATACAGGGGGTACTGGTACAGAGTCAATGTGGAGGCTATATACAGGGGGTACTGGTACAGAGTCAATGTGGAGGCTATATACAGGGGGTACCGGTACAGAGTCAATGTGGAGGCTATATACAGGGGGTACTGGTACAGAGTCAATGTGGAGGCTATATATTGTGGGTACCGGTACCGAGTCAATGTGGAGGCTATATACAGGGGGTACAGGTACAGAGTCTCTGTGGAGGCTATACACAGGGGGTACTGGTACAGAGTCAATGTGGAGGCTATATACAGGGGGTACTGGGGTTAATCGAGGTAACATGTTAGCTAACCTTTCACCTAACCTTAACCCTTTTACCTAACTCCAAAAGCTAACGTTAGCCAGCTAGCTGTCATTATATTAGTGATGGTCCAAAATGAACCCTAACCCCTAGCCTAGCTAACGTTAGCCAGCTAGCTGTCATTATATTAGTGATGGTCATATGAACCAGTACCGTGACAGGACTGAGAAAAACAACTTGTGTATTGCTATAGGATCACTGACTTCAGAGTTAGTTAGACTGATTACTGACTGGTTGGAGAGCATCGGGAGTTAGGAATGGGCCCCCCCACCACCACCACCACCACCATTCTGTCATCAGAGATAACGCCAAGGCATCACGGAGAATGAGAGGGTGTAACATCAGTAGATATGGAAGTCGTCTCAAATGCCACCCTATTCCCCATATAGTGCACTACTTTAGATGTAGGGAATAGGGTGCCACAGCTCTGAAGTTCACATTCAAAATGTTGCCTAGATATTTCAACTCTGTATGGGAAACATGAATGTCTGGCTGAACGTTTTTATGAGGCTGCTTTGAGCCACAGCTCATAGTTACGTTAAATCTAATCACATCGTTGATTTCGTGACAGCATGATATCGAGAATCCTCATTTGCAAGTGAAGAATCTTGTAATGAGTGACCACCAGACGGTGCAGTGACCACCAAACGGTGCAGTGACCACCAGACGGTGCAGTGACCACCAGACGGTGCAGTGACCACCAGACGGTGCAGTGACCACCAGACGGTGCAGTGACCACCAGACAGTGCAGTGACCACCAGACCAGTGCAGTGACCACCAGACGGTGCAGTGACCACCAGACAGTGCAGTGACCACCAGACGGTGCAGTGACCACCAGACGGTGCAGTGACCACCAGACAGTGCAGTGACCACCAGACAGTGCAGTGACCACCAGACGGTGCAGTGACCACCAGACGGTGCAGTGACCACCAAACGGTGCAGTGACCACCAGACGGTGCAGTGACCACCAGACGGTGCAGTGACCACCAAACGGTGCAGTGACCACCAGACGGTGCAGTGACCACCAGACGGTGCAGTGACCACCAGAGTGACCACCAAACGGTGCAGTGACCACCAGACGGTGCAGTGACCACCAGACGGTGCAGTGACCACCAAACGGTGCAGTGACCACCAGACGGTGCAGTGACCACCAGACGGTGCAGTGACCACCAGACGGTGCAGTGACCACCAAACGGTGCAGTGACCACCAGATGGTGCAGTGACCACCAGACGGGGCAGTGACCACCAAACGGTGCAGTGACCACCAGACGCGGTGCAGTGACCACCAAACGGTGCAGTGACCACCAAACGGTGCAGTGACCACCAGACGGTGCAGTGACCACCAGATGGTGCAGTGACCACCAGACGGTGCAGTGACCACCAGTTGTTTAGTGTGCACACCACTGCGTTGCCCAAACACACAAAAATACAGGAAAAACAGTCATTTAATGTAAGAGGCTCAGCGATTTTGAAAGTCGTTTATTTTCCATCCGGCTTAATGAGCACTCATATTCGTCCCTACTGCAAGAGATAAAACAAACGGGACACACAAACACACACACACACACACAACACACACACACACACACACACACACACACACACACACACACACACACACACACACACACACACACACACACACACACACATTGAGATAAAAGTGACTTGGTTGTACTTATCATGATTATTAAACTGCAATATGCATGGTGCCTTTATTTGACACAGTAAACATAGCATAACACTATGTACTAATGATGTCAATCTCTTTCTGTTTTTCTTTATGGTTCTCTATTTATCTCTCTCTCTGTCTCTCTCTTTTTGTCTCTCTCTCTTTCTGTATCCTCTCTCTCTCTCTCTCTCTCTCTCTCTCTGTGTCTCCCTCTCTCTGTCTCCCTCTCTTTCTCTTTCTCTCTTTCTATAAAGGACAGCGCGACAATGCAGTTCTGTGCCAACAAACTGGACAAGAAGGACTTCTTTGGCAAGTCAGATCCATTCATAGTGTTCTACAGGAGTAACGAGGATGGAACGTAAGTCCCTGATGTGTTCTGGGGTTCTGGATTCTGATTCTGTATTGACGTTCTGTTCTAAAGCCGAAGCAACTGTCTTACTAACGATACAGCCAATATGCTGTAAGCTATAACCTAACCATCTTTACCCCAACAGTGTGAAAATGGGACAAATGACCGACTAAGAAAGGGAGACGGCGTAAGAGAGCAGGTGCTCATTTGAGCCAATAAGGGACTTACATACTGTAGCCCTGTTGCCAACCTATTACACGGATGCTTACTGACTGTAACTCCACCGACGCAAGCTCTACCTGACCAATCACACTGACTCACTGTGCTCTACAGTGAGACAAACGGTGCTGTGGATGATTGGTGCGGTGGAGAGAAGCAGACAAACAGGCCTCTGGATAAAGACATAAAACACACAGCAGCAATTACAACACCTTCCCATTATTCAACAGGCTGTGTGTGTGTGTGTGTGTGTGTGTGTGTGTGTGTGTGTGTGTGTGTGTGTGTGTGTGTGTGTGTGTGTGTGTGTGTGTGTGTGTGTGTGTGTGTGTGTGTGCGCACACGCTTTAGTCATTCCCAGAGGGACTGTACTATACAACACCTTCCCATCCCTTAACAGTCTCCCAGAGTGCACTCTGTTCTCCACCCATTTAAGGGCCACTGGTTTAAATAGAGCCTGCAAGTGCACGGTACAGATTTTCACGAAGTGTCTCTGCAGGAGAGAAGAGAGGGATACATTAAAATGCCACACACACACACACACACACACAGACAGACACATTAGCACCCGGGGGATGCAGCTGAAGGGACCATGCTGTTTTAATGGCCTACAGACCAAAGGCAACGTGGCGCTAGTAAATAGATCCCACTCCTCAGAAAAAAAGAGGGACACAAACAGATGCACACACACATGCATCCACATACCGCATACGCACACTCACGCACACACACAATATGCAGAACATTTAGATCAGCTGAAGCAGAACTGTGGTGGGTGGATGCCCTGGGCGGGTGGAAGCACTGTGTAGGTGTGTACTCCTCATTAGGAGAGGTTTTCAGGAATCACAACAATATGCAAATAGCTATCACACCTGTGAGGGAGGAGTTAGACACCATTATAAAGCGATGTCAGTAAATAAAACACACAGCTCTGTTTAGACAGTGATGTCAGTAAATAAAACACACAGCTCTGTTTAGACAGTGATGTCAGTAAATAAAACACACAGCTCTGTTTAGACAGTGATGTCAGTAAATAAAACACACAGCTCTGTTTAGACAGTGATGTCAGTAAATAAAACACACAGCTCTGTTTGGACAGTGATGTCAGTAAATAAAACACACA
>NC_056430.1:11449950-11452450 GCF_018296145.1 Oncorhynchus tshawytscha | reverse complement strand
TAGCTGCTATAGGTATTAACTGGAGAAATAGCTGCTATAGGTATTAACTGGAGAAATAGCTGCTATAGGTATTAACTGGAGAAATAGCTGCTATAGGTATTAACTGGAGAAATAGCTGCTATAGGTATTAACTGGAGAAATAGCTGCTAAAGGTATTAACTGGAGAAATAGCTGCTATAGGTATTAACTGGAGAAATAGCTGCTATAGGTATTAACTGGAGAAATAGCTGCTATAGGTATTAACTGGAGAAATAGCTTCTATAGGTATTAACTGGAGAAATAGCTGCTATAGGTATTAACTGGAGAAATAGCTGCTATAGGTATTAACTGGAAAATAGCTGCTATAGGTATTAACTGGAGAACTAGCTGCTATAGGTATTAACTGGAGAAATAGCTAGCATAGATGGGTGGGTTGTTTCGCAACAAAACCGATGTGTGCACAAACCCTTGGGGGGAAACAGACGAGGTTGGCTTAGATATAAACACATATAAATATATTTCCTCTCCAAATGTTTTTTTGAAAAGAGTTATTAAAGTGACTATGTACATGTGGGTAGAGTTATTAAAGTGACTATGTACAGATACAACAGAGAGTAACAGCGGTGTAAACGGGGGGAATGTAAATAGTTTGAGTTGCCATTTGATTAGATGTTCAGGAGTCTTATGGCTTGGGGGTAGAAGCTGTTTAGAAGCCTCTTGAACCTAGACTTGGCACTCCGGTACCGCTTGCCGTGTGGTAGCAGAGAGAGCAGTCTATGACTCGGTGGCTGGAGTCTTTGACAATTTTTAGGGCCTTCCTCTGACACCGCCTGGTATAGAGGTTTTGGACGGCAGGAAGCTTTGCCCCAGTAATGTACTGAGTCGTACATACCACCCTCTGTAGGCCGAGCAGTTGCCATACCAGGCAGTGTTGCATCCAGTCATGATGCTCTCGATGGTGCAGCTGTAGAACCTTTTGAGGATCTGAGGACCCATGCCAAATCTTTCCAGTCTCCGAAGAGGGAATAGGTTTTGTCGTGCCCTCTTCACGACTGTCTTGGTGTGCTTGGACTATGATAGTTTGTTGGGTGATGTGGACACCAAGGAACTTGAAGCTCTCAACCTGCTCCACTACAGCCCTGTTGATGAGAATCGGGGCATGCTTGGACCTCTTTTTCCTGTAGTCCACAATCATCTCCTTTGTATTGATCGCGTTGAGGGAGAGGTTGTTGCACCACATGGCCAGGTCATTGACCTCCTCCCTATAGGCTGTCTTGTCGATGTCGGTGATCAGGCCTACCACTGTTGTGTCATCAGCAAACTTAATGATGGTGTTGGAGTCATGCCTGGCCATGCAGTCATGAGTGAACAGGGAGTACAGGAGGGGACTGAGCACAAACCCCTGTGCGGCCCCCATGTTGAGGATCAGAGTGTCGGATGTGTTTTACCTACCCTTACCACCTGGGGTCGGCCCGTCAGGAAGTCCAGGATACAGTTGCAGAGGGAGATGTTTAGTCCCAGGGTCCTTAGCTTATTGATGAGCTTTGAGGGCAGTATAGTGTTGAATGCTGAGCTGTAGTTAATGAATAGCATTCTCACATAGGTGTTTCTTTTGTCCAGGTGGGAAAGGGAAGTGTGGAGTGCAATAGAGATTTCATTATCTGTGGATCTGTTAGGGCAGTATGCAAGTGGGTCTAGGGTTTCTGGGATAATGGGTCGGTAGTCATTTAGGCAGGTTACCTTAGGTTACCTAAGCGAGCACAGAAGTAGTTTAGCTCATCTGGTAGGCTCATGTCACTGGGCAGCTCTCTGCTGTGCTTCCCTTTGTAGTCTGTAATGGTTTGCAAGCCCTGCCACATGCGACGAGCCCCAGAGTGTAGTACGATTCCATCTTAGTCCTGTATTGACACTTTCATGGTTCGTCGGAGGGCATAGCGGGATTTCTTAAAACCTTCCGGGTTAGAGTCCCACTCCTTGAAAGCGGCAGCTCTAGCCTTTAGCTCAGTGCGAATGTTGCCTGTAATCCATGGCTTCTGGTTGGGGTATGTACGTACAGTCACTGTTGGGACGACGTCATCGATGCACTTATTGATGAAGCCAATGACAGATGTGGTGTACTGCTCAATGCCATCGGAGGAATCCTGGAACGTATTCCAGTATGTGCAAAACAGTCTTGTAGCTTTGCATCTGCTTCATCTGACCACTTTTGTATTGATCGAGTCACTGGTGCTTCCTGATTTACATTTAGCTTGTAAGCAGGAATCAGGAGGATAGAATTATGGTCAGATTTGCCAAATGGAGGGCGAGGGAGAGCTTTGTACGCGTCTCTGTGTGTGGAGTACAGGTGGTCTAGAGTTTTTTTCCCCTCTGGTCGCACATTTTACGTGCTGATAAAACGGATATAAGTTTCCCTGCATTGAAGTCCCCGGCTACTAGGAGCGCCGCCTCTGGATGAGCAGTTTCCTGTTTGCTTGTGGCGGAATACAGCTCATTGAGTGAGGTTTTACTGTAAACTAAAGTC
>NC_056430.1:11434950-11447450 GCF_018296145.1 Oncorhynchus tshawytscha | reverse complement strand
GACCTAAATGCCAGAACTGGACAAGATCTTGACACCCTCAGCACACAAGGGGACAAACACCGACCTGGAGGGGACAGCATTAACCTCCCCCAAATGTCAAATCAAATCAAATGTATTTATATAGCCCTTCTTACATCAGCTGAAATCTCAAAGTGCTGTACAGAAACTCAGCCTAAAACCCCAAACAGCAAGCAATGCAGGTGTAGAAGCACAGTGGCTAAGAAAAACTCCCAAGAAAGGCAGGAACCTAGGAAGAAACCTAGAGAGGAACCAGGCTATGAGGGGTGGCCAGTCCTCTTCTGGCTGTGCCGGGTAGAGATTATAACAGAACATGGCCAAGATGTTCAAATGTTCATAAATGACCAGCAGGGTCAAATAATAATAATCACAGTGGTTGTAGAGGGTTCAACAGGTCAGCACCTAAGGAGTAAATGTCAGTTGGCTTTTCATAGCCGATCATTCAGAGTATCTCTACTCTTTATCTCTGCTGTCTCTAGAGAGTTGAAAACAGCAGGTCTGGGACAAGGTAGCACGTCCGGTGAACAGGTCATGGTTCCATAGCCGCAGGGAGAACACTTGAAACTGGAGCCACAGCATGAGCAGGTGGACTGGGGACATCAAGGAGTCATCAGGCCAGGTAGTCCTAAGGCATGGTCCTGGGGCTCAGATCCTCAGAGAGAGAGAGAGAGAGAGAGAATTAGAGAGAGCATACTTAAATTCACACAGGACACCGGATAAGACAGGAGAAATTCTCCAGATATAACAGACAGACCCTAGCCCGCCGACACATAAACTACTGCAGCATAAATACTGGAGGCTGAGACAGGAGGGTCAGGAGACACTGTGGCCCCATCCGATGATACCCCCGGACAGGGGGGATATAACCCCACCCACTTTGCCAAAGCACAGCCCCCACACCACTCGAGGGATGTCTTCAACCACCAACGTTCCATCCTGAGATGGATGCACCCCTAGACACAACTCCTGCAGCTGTGTCGCACTCTGGGTATGTACATAGTCAATGGTAGGCTTTAAGGGGACTACTATGGTAGGTACACATATAGCTCATCTCCTGGCAGCAGTACTGTAGAATACTTTGCCACTGACCTCAACCCAGAGTCTCTTTGAGCGTTCACAGTCAGCCCACTGACAATCCAATCAGATCACAGCAAATCACACTCTCTGTGAACAGAGCTGTGCTCAATTATGAGGCATCAAAGCCAAAGGAACTGAATAATATTAAGAAATGCTATAGATGAAAGTAAAATGGTGTGGAAATCTACCAAAAACATTTAGGAGACAACAAATTCAATCCCTTCTAGACAATTTCCTGGACAAAATGTTTCACTGTAATAGTGAACCTGGCATTATAAAACCTAAACAGCATATTTGACCTCTCAGATTCCCTTTCAAATCAAAACAATTCAAGCAGACAACCTAAGAAAATGAACAACAATGATGTATGGTTTGATGCAAAAACCTAAGAAAGAAATTGAGAAACCTGTCCAACCCAAAAAAAACTATCCAACCCAGAAAACCTGAGTCTACGCCTTCACTATGGCGAATCACTAAAACATTACAGAAACCCAGAAAACCTGAGTCTACGGCTTCACTATGGTGAATCACTAAAACATTACAGAAACCCAGAAAACCTGAGTCTACGGCTTCACTATGGTGAATCACTAAAACATTACAGAAACCCAGAAAACCTGAGTCTACGCCTTCACTATGGTGAATCACTAAAACATTACAGAAACCCAGAAAACCTGAGTCTACACCTTCACTATGGTGAATCACTAAAACATTACAGAAACCCAGAAAACCTGAGTCTACACCTTCACTATGGCGAATCACTAAAACAATACAGAAATACACCACAGAAGAAGAAGGAACAGCATGTCAGAAATCAGATCAATGTAATTGAAGAATCCATAGACTCTAACCACTTCTGGGAAAATTGGAAAACTCTAAACAAACAACAACACGAAGGGTTATCTTTCCAAAACAGAGATGTATGGGTAAACCACTTCTCTAATCTTTTTGGCTCTATAACAAAGAACAAACAGCAAAAACATATACATGATCAAATACAAATCTTAGAATCAACTATTAAAGACCAGAACCCACTGGATTATCCAATTGGTTATTACTGCATTGTCGGAACTAGAAGCACAAGCATTTCGCTACACTCGCATTAACATCTGCTAACCATGTGTATGTGACAAATAAAATTGGATTTGATTTGATTTGAATTACATTGACTGAAATACAGGACAAAATACAAACCCTCCAATCCAAAAAGGCCTGTGGTGTTGATGGTATCCTAAATGAAATTTTAAAATATACAGACCACATTTCCATTTGGCTATACTTAAACTCTTTAACATCATCCTCAGCTCTTGCATCTTCCCCAATAGTTGGAACCAAGGACTGACTACCCCAATCCACAAAAGTGGAGACAAATTTGACCCCAATAACTACCGTGAGATATGCGCCAACAGTAACCTTGGGAGAATCCTCTGCATTATCATTAACAGCAGACTTGTACATTTCCTTAACATAAACAATGTACTGAACAAATGTCAAATTGGCTTTTTACCTAATTTCAATACCACAGACCATGTATTCACCCTGCAAACCTTAATTGACAAACAAACCAAAACAAAGGCAAAGTCTTCTCATGCTTTCTTGATTTCAAAAAAGCTTTCGACTCAATTTGGCACGAGGGCCTGCAAATCCAACCAGTGAAGAACAAACACCATTGTTAATGCAATCTATATTTACGTTGATTTATTTTCCCTTTCGTATTTTAACTATTTGCACATCATTACTGTATATAGACATAATATGACATCTGGAATGTTTTTATTATTTTGGAACTTTTGTAAGTGTAACAGAGGGAGAGACAGACAGACAGACAGACATACGGACGGACGGAGCGAGGGGTGAGGGAGGGAGGGAATCAGGGAGGGAGGGAGGGAGGGAGGGAGGGAGGGAGGGAGGGAGGGAGGGAGGGAGGGAGGGAGGGACTGACAGACAGACAGACAGACGAGAGAGAAATGGAGAGGAAATGTGTGTAAAACAGTCAGAGGGGACAGGGAGGGAGGGAGAGAGAGAAAAGAGTGAGAGAATTAGACAAAAGGGCTTCTAGAGAAATAAGTGTGCCTGTACATTTCACAGTCAACTGGAGCCTATTATTTGACACAACACCAATGGAACTTGTATCACACTCTCTCTCTCTCTTTCAGAGAAACAGCCTTTCTCCCTACAGGAGGTATTTGGTACTACACTTCTCATCGTTGGCTCCTTCCTTCCATAATTGCTCATTTTTTCCTTCCTAACAGCCCCTGCTGTGAGGAGAATTCCCTTCCATAACCACCACAGACAACAGAGTCCTCTAAATCTATCATTAACCCCCTATCATGGCTCATTCTTTCTCTCCAATTCAGTCATTTATTTTCTTCTTTTAGGTGGTGAATATCAAAAAGAAACTGAAGAAAAAGAAATATGTGAATTCAGGAACGGTGAGCCTTTCCACCTCTCTTCCTGTTTCCTCCCCTCTCTTCTTGTCCCCTCCCCCTTTCCCCCACTCTTCCTGTCTCCTCCCCTCTCTGCTTGTCTCCTCCCTACTTTTCCTGTCTCCTACCCTCTCTTCTTGTCTCCTCCCCCTTTCCCCCACTCTTCCTGTCTCCTCCCCTCTCTTCCTGTCTCCTCGCCCTTTCCCCCTCTCTTCCTGTCTCCTCCCCTCTCTTCCTGTCTCCTCCCTCTCTTCCTGTCTCCTCCCTCTCTTCCTGTCTCCTCCCCTCTCTTCCTGTCTCCTCTTCTCTCTTCCTGTCTCCTCGCCCTTTCCCCCTCTCTTCCTGTTTCCTCCCCTCTTTCTTGTCCCCTCCCCTTTCCCCCACTCTTCCTGTCTCCTCCCCTCTCTGCTTGTCTCCTCCCTACTTTTCCTGTCTCCTACCCTCTCTTCTTGTCTCCTCCCCTTTTCCCCCTCTTCCTGTCTCCTCCCCTCTCTTCCTGTCTCCTCGCCCTTTCCCCCCTCTCTTCCTGTCTCCTCCCCTCTCTTCCTGTCTCCTCCCCTCTCTTCCTGTCTCCTCCCTCTCTTCCTGTCTCCTCCCCTCTCTTCCTGTCTCCTCCCCTCTCTTCCTGTCTCCTCGCCCTTTCCCCTCTCTTCCTGTCTCCTCCCCTCTCTTCCTGTCTCCTCGCCCTTTCCCCCTCTCTTCCTGTCTCCTCCCCTCTTTCCTGTCTCCTCTTCTCTCTTCCTGTCTCCTCGCCCTTTCCCCCTCTCTTCCTGTTTCCTCCCCTCTCTTCTTGTCCCCTCCCCCTTTCCCCCCACTCTTCCTGTCTCCTCCCCTCTCTGCCTGTCTCCTCCCTACTTTTCCTGTCTCCTACCCTCTCTTCTTGTCTCCTCCCCCTTTCCCCCACTCTTCCTGTCTCCTCCCCTCTCTTCCTGTCTCCTCGCCCTTTCCCCCTCTCTTCCTGTCTCCTCCCCTCTTTCCTGTCTCCTCCCTCTCTTCCTGTCTCCTCCCCTCTCTTCCTGTCTCCTTCCTTCTCTTCCTGTCTCCTCCCCTCTTCCTGTCTCCTCCTCTTCCTGTCTCCTCCCCTCTCTTCCTGTCTCCTCCCCTCTCTTCCTGTCTCCTCGCCCTTTCCCCCTCTCTTCCTGTCTCCTCCCCTTTCCCCCTCTTTCCTGTCTCCTCCCCTCTCTTCCTGTCTCCTCTTCTCTCTTCCTGTCTCCTCCCCTTTCCCCCTCTTCCTGTCTCCTCCCCTCTCTTCCTGTCTCCTCCCCTCTCTTCCTGTCTCCTCGCCCTTTCCCCCTCTCTTCCTGTCTCCCCCCTCTTTCCTGTCTCCTCCCCTCTCTTCCTGTCTCCTCCCCTCTCTTCCTGTCTCCTCCCCTCTCTTCCTGTCTCCTCCCCTCTCTTCCTGTCTCCTCCCCTCTCTTCCTGTCCCCCCTCTCTTCCTGTCTCCTCCCCTCTCTTCCTGTCTCCTCCCCTCTCTTCCTGTCTCCTCCCCTCTCTTCCTGTCTCCTCCCCTCTCTTCCTGTCTCCTCCTCTCTCTTCCTGTCTCCTCCCCTCTCTTCCTGTCTCCTCCCCTCTCTTCCTGTCTCCTCCCTCTCTTCCTGTCTCCTCCCTCTCTTCCTGTCTCCTCCTCTCTCTTCCTGTCTCCTCCCTCTCTTCCTGTCTCCTCCCTCTCTTCCTGTCTCCTCCCCTCTCTTCCTGTCTCCTCCCCTCTCTTCCTGTCTCCTCCCCTCTCTTCCTGTCTCCTCCCCTCTCTTCCTGTCTCCTCCCCTCTCTTCCTGTCTCCTCCCCTCTCTTCCTGTCTCCTCCCCTCTCTTCCTGTCTCCTCCCTCTCTTCCTGTCTCCTCCCCTCTTTCCTGTCTCCTCCCCTCTCTTCCTGTCTCCTCCCTCTCTTCCTGTCTCCTCCCCTCTCTTCCTGTCTCCTCCCCTCTCTTCCTGTCTCCTCCCCTCTCTTCCTGTCTCCTCCCCTCTCTTCCTGTCTCCTCCCCTCTCTTCCTGTCTCCTCCCCTCTCTTCCTGTCTCCTCCCCTCTCTTCCTGTCTCCTCCCCTCTCTTCCTGTCTCCTCCCTCTCTTCCTGTCTCCTCCCTCTCTTTCCTGTCTCCTCCCCTCTCTTCCTGTCTCCTCCCCTCTCTCCTGTCTCCCCTCTCTTCCTGTCTCCTCCCTCTCTTCCTGTCTCCTCCCCTCTCTTCCTGTCTCCTCCCCTCTCTTCCTGTCTCCTCCCCTCTCTTCCTGTCTCCTCCTCTCTCTTCCTGTCTCCTCCCCTCTCTTCCTGTCTCCTCCCCTCTCTTCCTGTCTCCTCCCCTCTCTTCCTGTCTCCTCCCCTCTCTCCCTGTCTCCTCCCCTCTCTTCCTGTCTCCTCCTCTCTCTTCCTGTCTCCTCCCTCTCTTCCTGTCTCCTCCCCTCTCTTCCTGTCTCCTCCCCTCTCTTCCTGTCTCCTCCCCTCTCTTCCTGTCTCCTCCCTCTCTTCCTGTCTCCTCCCCTCTCTTCCTGTCTCCTCCCCTCTCTTCCTGTCTCCTCCCTCTCTTCCTGTCTCCTCCCCTCTCTTCCTGTCTCCTCCCCTCTCTTCCTGTCTCCTCCCCTCTCTTCCTGTCTCCTCCCTCTCTTCCTGTCTCCTCCCTCTCTTCCTGTCTCCTCCCCTCTCTTCCTGTCTCCTCCCTCTCTTCCTGTCTCCTCCCCTCTCTTCCTGTCTCCTCCCCTCTCTTCCTGTCTCCTCCCTCTCTTCCTGTCTCCTCCCTCTCTTCTTCCTCCCCTCTCCTGTCTCCTCCCCTCTCTTCCTGTCTCCTCCCCTCTCTTCCTGTCTCCTCCCCTCTCTTCCTGTCTCCTCCCCTCTCTTCTTCCTCCCTCCCTGTCTCCTCCCTCTCTTCCTGTCTCCTCCCCTCTTTCCTGTCTCCTCCCCTCTCTTCCTGTCTCCTCCCCTCTCTTCCTGTCTCCTCCCCTCTCTTCCTGTCTCCTCCTCCTCTTTCCTGTCTCCTCCTCTCTCTTCCTGTCTCCTCCCCTCTCTTCCTGTCTCCTCCCTCTCTTCCTGTCTCCTCCTCTCTCTTCCTGTCTCCTCCCCTCTCTTCCTGTCTCCTCCCCTCTCTTCCTGTCTCCTCCCCTCTCTTCCTGTCTCCTCCCCTCTCTTCCTGTCTCCTCCCCTCTCTTCCTGTCTCCTCCCCTCTCTTCCTGTCTCCTCCCTCTCTTCCTGTCTCCTCCCCTCTCTTCCTGTCTCCTCCCCTCTCTTCCTGTCTCCCCCCCTCTCTTCCTGTCTCCTCCCCTCTCTTCCTGTCTCCTCCCCTCTCTTCCTGTCTCCTCCCCTCTCTTCCTGTCTCCTCCCCTCTCTTCCTGTCTCCTCCTCTCTCTTCCTGTCTCCTCCCCTCTCTTCCTGTCTCCTCCCCTCTCTTCCTGTCTCCTCCTCTCTCTTCCTGTCTCCTCCCTCTCTTCCTGTCTCCTCCCCTCTCTTCCTGTCTCCTCCTCTCTCTTCCTGTCTCCTCCTCTCTCTTCCTGTCTCCTCCCCTCTCTTCCTGTCTCCTCGCAAGTTTCCCCCTCTCTTGTCTCTGGTTCTCCCCTCTCTTCCTGTCTCCTCCCCTCTCTTCCTGTCTCCTCTCTCTTCCTGTCTCCTCTCCTGTCTCCTCCCCTCTCTTCCTGTCTCCTCCCTCTCTTCCTGTCTCCTCCCAGCTCTTCCTGTCTTCAGATCCCCCTCTCTTCCTGTCTCCTCCCCTCTCTTCCTGTCTCCTCCCCTCTTTCCTGTCTCCTCCCCTCTCTTCCTGTCTCCTCCCCTCTCTTCCTGTCTCCTCCCCTCTCTTCCTGTCCCCCCTCTCTTCCTGTCTCCTCCCCTCTCTTCCTGTCTCCTCCCCTCTTCCTGTCTCCTCCCCTCTCTTCCTGTCTCCTCCCCTCTCTTCCTGTCTCCTCCTCTCTCTTCCTGTCTCCTCCCCTCTCTTCCTGTCTCCTCCCTGTATGAAGGAAGGAAGGAAGGATAAGAAAGTCTCTTCCTGTCTCCTCCCTCTCTTCCTGTCTCCTCCTCTCTCTTCCTGTCTCCTCCTCTCTCTTCCTGTCTCCTCCTCTCTCTTCCTGTCTCCTCCCTCTCTCTCCTGTCTCCTCCCCTCTCTTCCTGTCTCCTCCCCTCTCTTCCTGTCTCCTCCCCTCTCTTCCTGTCTCCTCCCCTCTCTTCCTGTCTCCTCCCTCTCTTCCTGTCTCCTCCCCTCTTTCCTGTCTCCTCCACTCTCTTCCTGTCTCCCCTCTCTCTTCCTGTCTCCTCCCCTCTTTCCTGTCTCCTCCCCTCTTTCCTGTCTCCTCCCCTCTCTTCCTGTCTCCTCCCCTTCCTGTCTCCTCCCCTCTCTTCCTGTCTCCTCCTCTCTCTTCCTGTCTCCTCCCCTCTCTTCCTGTCTCCTCCCCTCTCTTCCTGTCTCCTCCCCTCTCTTCCTGTCTCCTCCCCTCTCTTCCTGTCTCCTCCCCTCTCTCTTCCTGTCTCCTCCCCTCTCTTCCTGTCTCCTCCCCTCTCTTCCTGTCTCCTCCCTCTCTTCCTGTCTCCTCCCCTCTCTTCCTGTCTCCCCCTCTCTTCCTGTCTCCTCCCCTCTCTTCCTGTCTCCTCCCCTCTCTTCCTGTCTCCTCCCCTCTCTTCCTGTCTCCTCCCCTCTCTTCCTGTCTCCTCCTCTCTCTTCCTGTCTCCTCCCCTCTCTTCCTGTCTCCTCCCTCTCTTCCTGTCTCCTCCTCTCTCTTCCTGTCTCCTCCCCTCTCTCCCTGTCTCCTCCCCTCTCTCCTGTCTCCTCCCCTCTCTTCCTGTCTCCTCCTCTCTCTTCCTGTCTCCTCCCTCTCTTCCTGTCTCCTCCCCTCTCTTCCTGTCTCCTCCCCTCTCTTCCTGTCTCCTCCCTCTCTTCCTGTCTCCTCCCCTCTCTTCCTGTCTCCTCCCCTCTCTTCCTGTCTCCTCCCCTCTCTTCCTGTCTCCTCGTCTCTCTGTGTCTCCCCCTCTCTTCCTGTCTCCTCCCCTCTCTTCCTGTCTCCTCCTCTCTTTCCTGTCTCCTCCCTCTCTTCCTGTCTCCTCCCCTCTCTTCCTGTCTCCTCCCCTCTCTTCCTGTCTCCTCCCCTCTCTTCCTGTCTCCTCCTCTCTCTTCCTGTCTCCTCCCCTCTCTTCCTGTCTCCTCCCCTCTCTTCCTGTCTCCTCCCCTCTCTTCCTGTCTCCTCCCCTCTCTTCCTGTCTCCTCCCCTCTCTTCCTGTCTCCTCCCCTCTCTTCCTGTCTCCTCCCAGCTCTTCCTGTCTCCTCCCCTCTCTTCCTGTCTCCTCCACTCTCTTCCTGTCTCCCCTCTCTTCCTGTCTCCTCCCCTCTCTTCCTGTCTCCTCCTCTCTTCCTGTCTCCTCCCCTCTCTTCCTGTCTCCTCCTCTCTCTCCTGTCTCCTCCCCTCTCTTCCTGTCTCCTCCCCTCTCTTCCTGTCTCCTCCTCTCTCTTCCTGTCTCCTCCCCTCTTTCCTGTCTCCTCCCCTCTCTTCCTGTCTCCTCCCCTCTCTTCCTGTCTCCTCCCCTCTCTTCCTGTCTCCTCCCCTCTCTTCCTGTCTCCTCCCCTCTCTTCCTGTCTCCTCCCCTCTCTTCCTGTCTCCTCCCCTCTCTTCCTGTCTCCTCCCCTCTCTTCCTGTCTCCCCCTCTCTTCCTGTCTCCTCCCCTCTCTTCCTGTCTCCTCCCCTCTCTTCCTCTCTCCTCCCTCTCTTCCTGTCTCCTCCCCTCTCTTCCTGTCTCCTCCTCTCTTTCCTGTCTCCTCCCCTCTCTTCCTGTCTCCTCCCCTCTCTTCCTGTCTCCTCCCTCTCTTCCTGTCTCCTCCCCTCTCTCCCTGTCTCCTCCCTCTCTTCCTGTCTCCTCCTCTCTCTTCCTGTCTCCTCCCTCTCTTTCCTGTCTCCTCCCCTCTCTTCCTGTCTCCTCCCCTCTCTTCCTGTCTCCTCCTCTCTTCCTGTCTTCCTGTCTCCCTCCCCTCTTCCTGTCTCCTCCCCTCTCTTCCTGTCTCCTCCCCTCTCTTCCTGTCTCCTCCCCTCTCTTCCTGTCTCCTCCCATCTCTTCCTGTCTCCCCCTCTCTTCCTGTCTCCTCCCCTCTCTTCCTGTCTCCTCCCCTCTCTTCCTGTCTCCTCCCCATCTTCCTGTCTCCTCCCCTCTCTTCCTGTCTCTCCCCTCTCTTCCTGTCTCCTCCCAGCTTCCTGTCTCTCCTCTCTCTTCCTGTCTCCTCCCTCTCTTCCTGTCTCCTCCCAGCTCTTCCTGTCTCCTCCTCTCTCTTCCTGTCTCTTCCTTCTCTTCCTGTCTCCTCCCAGCTCTTCCTGTCTCCTCCCCTTATCTCTTCCTGTCTCCTCCCCTCTCTTCCTGTCTCCTCCCCTCTTTCCTGTCTCCTCCCAGCTCTTCCTGTCTCCTCCCCTCTCTTCCTGTCTCCTCCCCTCTCTTCCTGTCTCCTCCCCTCTTCCTGTCTCCTCCCCTCTCTTCCTGTCTCCTCCCCTCTCTTCCTGTCTCACCCCTCTCTTCCTGTCTCCTCCCCTTCTTTCTGTCTCCTCCTCTCTCTTCCTGTCTCCTTGTCTCTTCCTGTCTCCTCCTCTCTCTTCCTGTCTCCTCCCCTCTCTTCCTGTCTCTCCCAGCTCTTCCTGTCTCCTCCCTCTCTTCCTGTCTCCTCCTCATCTTCCTGTCTCCTCCCCTCTCTTCCTGTCTCCTCCTCTCTCTTCCTGTCTCCTCCTGTCTCTTCCTGTCTCCTCCCCTCTCTTCCTGTCTCCTCCTCTCTCTTCCTGTCTCCTCCTCTCTTCCTGTCTCCTCCCCTCTCTTCCTGTCTCCTCCCCTCTCTCCTGTCTCTCCCTCTCTTCCTGTCTCCTCCTCTCTTCCTGTCTCCTCCCCTCTCTTCCTGTCTCCTCCCATCTTCCTGTTCTCCCCTCTCTTTCCTGTCTCCTCCCTTCTTCCTGTCTCCTCCCTCCTCTCTTCTCTGTCTCCTCCCCTCTCTTCCTGTCTCCTCCCCTCTCTTCCTGTCTCCTCCCTCTCTTCCTGTCTCCTCCTCTCATCTTCCTGTCTCCTCCTTCTCTTCCTGTCTCCTCCTCTTCTTCCTGTCTCCTCCCTCTCTTCCTGTCTCCTCCCCTCTCTTCCTGTCTCCTCCCCTCTCTTCCTGTCTCCTCCCCTCTTCCTGTCTCCTCCCTCTCTTCCTGTCTCCTCCCCTCTCTTCCTGTCTCCTCCCCTCTCTTCCTGTCTCCTCCCCTCTCTTATGTCTCCTCCTCTCTCTTCCTGTCTCCTTCCTCTTTCCTGTCTCCTCCTCTCTCTTCCTGTCTCCTCCCCTCTCTTCCTGTCTCCTCCCCTCTCTTCCTGTCTCCTCCCCTCTCTTCCTGTCTCCTCCTCTCTCTTCCTGTCTCCTCCCCTCTCTTCCTGTCTCCTCCTCTCTCCCTGTCTCCTCCTCTCTTTCCTGTCTCCTCCCCTCTCTTCCTGTCTCCTCCTCTCTCTTCCTGTCTCCTCCTCTCTTTCCTGTCTCCTCCCATCTCTCTCCTGTCTCCTCCCTCTCTTCCTGTCTCCTCCCCTCTCTTCCTGTCTCCTCCCCTCTCTTCCTGTCTCCTCCCTCTCTTCCTGTCTCCTCCCAGCTCTTCCTGTTCTCCCCTCTCTTATGTCTCCTCCCTCTCTTCCTGTCTCCTCCCTCTCTTCCTGTCTCCTCCTCTCTCTTCCTGTCTCCTTCCTTCTCTTCCTGTCTCCTCCTCTCTCTTCCTGTCTCCTCCCATCTCTTCCTGTCTCCTCCCCTCTCTTCCTGTCTCCTCCCTCTCTTCCTGTCTCCTCCTCTCTCTTCCTGTCTCCTCCCCTCTCTTCCTGTCTCCTCCTCTCTCTTTCCTGTTTCCTCCCCTCTCTTCCTGTCTCCTCCCCTCTCTTCCTGTCTCCTCCTCTCTCTTCCTTCCTGTCTCCTCCCTCTCTTCCTGTCTCCTCCCCTCTCTTCCTGTCTCCTCCCCTCTCTTCCTGTCTCCTCCCCTCTCTTCCTGTCTCCTCCTCTCTCTTCCTGTCTCCTCCTCTCTCTTCCTGTCTCCTCCCCTCTCTTCCTGTCTCCTCCCTGCCTCCTTTCCTCTGTTGTTCTTCTTCTCCTTCCATTAATTCTGATAATAATGAAAGCTTTCTTAGATGGTTTTCTTCTCGAGTCTCTGTTGAAATTAGCAGGAATATCAAACACAGGCAAGTTTGTCTCATTAACTGGTATCTCTTATCTCTCTCTCTCTCTCTCTCTCTGTCTCTCTGTCTCTTACCATCTCTGTCAGAGAAACACACAGAGCAGAGCCCTGAGTTCTAAGAGCCAGCCAGCTAGCGTGATGACAGATGGAGGGAGGTAGTCGAGGGCGGAGGAGGAAAGGGGGTAGAGTGAAGGAATTCAGAGGATGTGAAGAAAAGAAAACTTAGAGCAGTGATTGAACGAGAGAGGTGTTCTGGAACAAAGAGAGCAGCAGAGAATCGTGGGAGGAAGGAGCGAAAGAGAGTAAGGAAGGAAGGAAGGAAGGATATGAAAGTCTCCTGACACTCCAGGAGAGGTTAGAGTGTGGGAGTAGTGTAGCAGCTATGTGATGTCGGCTCGCTACCGTGACTGAATACAGGCACCAGCTCCCACGTTCCCATCCGCTCTGTGTCTCTCTCTCCTCTCTCTATCCCTTTTTCATAATCTCTCTCTCCCTCTTTCTCAATCTCTCTCTCTCCTCTCTCTATCCCTTTTTCCTAATCTCTTTCTCAATCTCTCTCTCATCCTCTCTCTATCCCTTTTTCATAATCTCTCTATCCCTTTTTCATAAGATCTCTCTCCCTCTTTCTCAATCTCTCTCTCATCCTCTCTCTATCCCTTTTTCATAATCTCTCTATCCCTTTTTCATAAGATCTTTCTCCCTCTTTCTCAATCTTTCTCCCTTACCTTCTCTCTCCCATAAACCCAAACGGAGCTGTAGAAATGCATCTCATCTGTTCTCTCGCTTAAACTTGTCTCTCTCTCTCTCTCTCTGTCTCTCTCTCTCTCTCTCCTCTCTCTCTCCCTCTCTCTCTCTCCTCTCCTC
>NC_056430.1:11407450-11432450 GCF_018296145.1 Oncorhynchus tshawytscha | reverse complement strand
ATAAAGCCTATATCTACACAGCCTGGTATATAAACAACAGATGGATACACACTCATCTTAATTTTGCACTACTTTGGAGGTGTTGAGATTGACAGACTTTGCCATGGTGGTGAAGCGTCCCTTTTAGCAATTGAGGACAACATTTTGATCACAGACAGAGAGACACAGACAGAGAGACACAGACAGAGAGACACAGACAGAGAGACACAGACAGAGAGACACAGACAGAGAGACACAGACAGAGAGATGATATTTCAGAGGTTTCAGGGATTTTCAGATGCAGCAGATTTGACAGAGTTGACAAGTATGACAGATCTCACCGACACCCTTCAGCTTTAGTGTGTTGACAGTCAGTAGCCCTTCAGCTTTAGTGTGTTGACAGTCAGTAGCCCTTCAGCTTTAGTGTGTTGACAGTCAGTAGCCCTTCAGCTTTAGTGTGTTGACAGTCAGTAGCCCTTCAGCTTTGGTGTGTTGACAGTCAGTAGCCCTTCAGCTTTGGTGTGTTGACAGTCAGTAGCCCTTCATCTTTAGTGTGTTGACAGTCAGTAGCCCTTCATCTTTAGTGTGTTGACAGTCAGTAGCCCTTCAGCTTTAGTGTGTTGACAGTCAGTAGCCCTTCAGCTTTAGTGTGTTGACAGTCAGTAGCCCTTCAGCTTTAGTGTGTTGACAGTCAGTAGCCCTTCAGCTTTAGTGTGTTGACAGTCAGTAGCCCTTCAGCTTTGGTGTGTTGAGCAGTAGCCCTTCAGCTTTGGTGTGTTGACGGTCAGCTTTGTTGACAGTCAGTGTGTTGTTGACAGTCAGTAGCCCTTCAGCTTTGTGTGTTGTTGACGGTCAGTAGCCCTTCAGCTTTGGTGTGTTGACAGGAGCCCTTCAGCTTTGGTGTGTTGACAGTCAGTAGCCCTTCAGCTTTAGTGTGTTGACAGTCAGTAGCCTTTCAGCCCTTTTTAGTGTGTTGACAGTCAGTAGCCCTTCAGCTTTAGTGTGTTGACAGTCAGTAGCCCTTCAGCTTTAGTGTGTTGACAGTTAGTAGCCCTTCAGCTTTGGTGTGTTGACGGTCAGTAGCCCTTCAGTTTTAGTATGTTGACAGTTAGTAGCCCTTCAGCTTTAGTGTGTTGACAGTAGCCCTTCAGCTTTAGTGTGTTGACAGTCAGTAGCCCTTCAGCTTTAGTGTGTTGACAGTTAGTAGCCCTTCAGCTTTAGTGTGTTGACAGTCAGTAGCCCTTCAGCTTTAGTGTGTTGACAGTTAGTAGCCCTTCAGCTTTGGTGTGTTGACGGTCAATAGCCCTTCAGTTTTAGTATGTTGACAGTTAGTAGCCCTTCAGCTTTAGTATGTTGACAGTTAGTAGCCCTTCAGCATGTTGACAGTCAGTAGCCCTTCAGTTTTAGTATGTTGACAGCCGGTAGCACTCCAGTTTGGGTGTGTTGACAGTCAGTAGCCCTTCAGTTTGGGTGTGTTGACAGCCGGTAGCCCTCCAGTTTGGGTGTGTTGACAGTAAGTAGTCCTTCAGCTTTAGTGTGTTGACGGTCAGTAGGCCTTCAGCTTTAGTGTGTTGACAGTTAGTAGCCCTTCAGCTTTAGTGTGTTGACGGTCAGTAGCCCTTCAGCTTTAGTGTGTTGACAGTCAGTAGCCCTTCAGCTTTAGTGTGTTGACAGTTAGTAGCCCTTCAGCTTTAGTGTGTTGACAGTCAGTAGCCCTTCAGCTTTAGTATGTTGACAGTCAGTAGCCCTTCAGTTTTAGTATGTTGACAGCCGGCAGCCCTCCAGTTTGGGTGTGTTGACAGCCGGTAGCCCTCCAGTTTGGGTGTGTTGACAGCCGGTAGCCCTCCAGTTTGGGTGTGTTGACAGTCAGTAGCCCTCCAGTTTTAGTATGTTGACAGTCAGTAGCCCTTCAGTTTTAGTATGTTGACAGTCAGTAGCCCTTCAGTTTGGGTGTGTTGACCAGTTTGGGTGTGTTGACAGCCGGTCACCCACCCCCCAGCCTAAGGGCTGTAACAGGAGTAATGACACGTTCACAAGATGAAACATTATCTGACCTTTTCTGGGGAATCAAATACAAGGATGAGATGCAGGATTGGTCTATCTACGAGATGATCTTCAGCCAATGAAAATGATACTTATTGAAAACCCAATGTCTATTAAGGTCATCATCAGGCAGATCAGAATGTTGCTCCTGGCTACGGCAAATCCTCTAAAAACCACTCAGATCATTGAATGCCAACCAAGCCAACGCAGACACTTCAAACTGAATAACTTAACTTCAGAAAAAGGTACTCTTCCCAGAGATCTCTCTCTCTCTATCACACCCCCTGTCTCTTTCTATCTCGCTTTCTGTTTCACTCTCTCTCTCTCTCTCTCTCTATCACACCCCCTGTCTCTTTCTATCTCGCGTTCTGTTTCTCTCTGTCTCTCTCTCTCTCTCATCACACCCCCTGTCTCTTTCTATCTGTTTCACTCTCTCTCTATCCACCCCTCTCCATCTCACACCCCCTGTCTCTCTCTCTCTCTCTCTCTCTCTCTCTCTCTCTCTATCACACCCCTGTCTCTTTCTATCTCGCTTTCTGTTTCATCTCTCTCTCTCTGTTTCACACCCCCTGTCTCTTTCTATCTCTCTCTCTCCCTCTCCATCACCCCCCTGTCTCTTTCTATCTCTCTATCTTTCTGTTTCTCTCTCACACCCCTCTCTCTCTTGCTCTCACTCACACCACCCCTGTCTCTTTCTATCTCACTTTCTGTTTCACTCTCTCTCTCTCTCTCATCACCCCCCTGTCTCTTTCTATCTCGCTTTCTGTTTCTCTCTCTCTCTCTCTCTCTCTCTATCACACCCCTGTCTCTTTCTATCTCACTTTCTGTTTCACTCTCTCTCTCTCACTCTCTCTCTCTCACCCCCCTGTCTCTTTCTATCTCACTTTCTGTTTCACTCTCTCTCTCTCTCTCTCTCTCACACCCCCTGTCTCTTTCTATCTCACTTTCTGTTTCACTCTCTCTCTCTCACACCCCCTCTCTCTCTCACTCTCTCCCTCTCCATCACACCCCTGTCTCTTTCTATCTCACTTTCTGTTTCACTCTCTCTTTCTCTCTCTCTCTCTCTCACACCCCCCTGTCTCTTTCTATCTTGCTTTCTGTTTCACTCTCTCTCTCTATCACACCCCCTGTCTCTTTCTATCTCACTTTCTTTTTCTCTCTCTCTCTCTCTCTCTCTATCACACCCCCTGTTTCTTTCTATCTCACTTTATGTTTCTCTCTCTCTCTCTCCCTCTCTATCACACCCCCTGTCTCTCGCTCTCTCTGTCTCACTCTCAAAATCATTCACATTGACTGTAATGGTCGTTCCATTCAGGATCACAGTAAATGACTGTAACGATGTGTGCTGAGAGTCGGGAGGCACGTTCAGGGAGTGTTTTAATAAATAAACAGAACACAATGCAAAACACTAACAACGCACAGACATGAAACTGAAACAGCGACGCCTGGGGAAGACCAAAGGGAGTGACATACATAGGGAAGGAACCAAAGGGAGTGACATACATAGGGAAGGAACCAAAGGGACATACATAGGGAAGGAACCAAAGGGACATACATAGGGAAGGAACCAAAGGGAGTGACATACATAGGGAAGGAACCAAAGGGAGTGACATACATAGGGAAGGAACCAAAGGGGGAGTGACATACATAGGGAAGAAGGAACCAAAGGGGGAGTGACATACATAGGGAAGGAACCAAAGGGAAGGACATACATAGGGAAGGAACCAAAGGGAGTGACATACATAGGGAAGGAACCAAAGGGAAGTGACATACATAGGGAAGGAACCAAAGGGGGAGTGACATACATAGGGAAGGAACCAAAGGGAGTGACATACATAGGGAAGGAACCAAAGGGAGTGACATACATAGGGAAGTAACCAAAGGGAGTGACATACATAGGGAAGGAACCAAAGGGAGTGACATACATAGGGAAGGAACCAAAGGGAGTGACATACATAGGGAAGTAACCAAAGGGAGTGACATACATAGGGAAGTAACCAAAGGGAGTGACATACATAGGGAAGGAACCAAAGGGAGTGACAAAGGGAGTGACATACATAGGGAAGTAACCAAAGGGAGTGACATACATAGGGAAGGAACCAAAGGGAGTGACATACATAGGGAAGTAACCAAAGGGAGTGACATACATAGGGAAGGAACCAAAGGGAGTGACATACATAGGGAAGGAACCAAAGGGAGTGACATACATAGGGAAGGAACCAAAGGGAGTGACATACATAGGGAAGGAACCAAAGGGAGTGACATACATAGGGAAGGAACCAAAGGGAGTGACATACATAGGGAAGGAACCAAAGGGAGTGACATACATAGGGAAGGAACCAAAGGGAGTGACATACATAGGGAAGTAACCAAAGGGAGTGACATACATAGGGAAGGAACCAAAGGGAGTGACATACATAGGGAAGGAACCAAAGGGAGTGACATACATAGGGAAGAACCAAAGGGAGTGACATACATAGGGAAGGAACCAAAGGGACATACATAGGGAAGGAACCAAAGGGAGTGACATACATAGGGAAGGAACCAAAGGGAGTGACATACATAGGGAAGGAACCAAAGGGACATACATAGGGAAGGAACCAAAGGGAGTGACATACATAGGGAAGGAACCAAAGGGAGTGACATACATAGGGAAGGAACCAAAGGGAGTGACATACATAGGGAAGGAACCAAAGGGAGTGACATACATAGGGAAGGAACCAAAGGGAGTGACATACATAGGGAAGGACCAAAGGGAGTGACATACATAGGGAAGGAACCAAAGGGAGTGACATACATAGGGAAGGAACCAAAGGGAGTGACATACATAGGGAAGGAACCAAAGGGAGTGACATACATAGGGAAGGTAATCAGGGAAGTGATGGAGTCCAGGTGAGTCTGATGACGCTCAAGTGCTCGTAACAACGGTGACAGGTGTGCGCCCTAACGAGCAGCCTGGTGACCTAGAGGCCGGTACCCCCTCCCCGGCGCGTTCAGCTCCAGCCGCAGGACGCCAACCAAAGGGACAATCCCATGGATCAGGAGCGGACCGGTCACCTTTGCTGATGCACGGGAGCCTGCCAGACCGGCTGAGGCAAGGGAACCTGACAGACCGGCTGGGGCGCGGGAGCCTGACAGACCGGCTGGGGCGCGGGAGCCTGACAGACCGGCTGAGGCAAGGGAGCCTGACAGATCGGCTGGGGCGCGGGAGCCTGACAGACCGGCTGAGGCAAGGGAGCCAGACAGACCGGCTGAGGCAAGGGAGCCTGACAGATCGGCTGGGGCGCGGGAGCCTGACAGACCGGCTGAGGCAAGGGAGCCAGACAGACCGGCTGAGGCAAGGGAGCCTGACAGACCGGCTGGGGCGCGGGAGCCTGACAGACCGGCTGAGGCAAGGGAGCCTGACGAGTCGGTGGAAGCAGGGGAGCCTGGCGATCCAACTGAGGCATGAAAGCCCGACGAGCCGGCTGTAGCAGGGGAGGCTGGCGATCTGGCTGAGGCATGAGAGCCTGACAAACCGGCATGAGAGCCTGACGAACCATCATCCACCCATCCTCCACCCATCCTCTACCCATCCTCCACCCATCCTCTACCCATCCTCTACCCATCCTCTACCCATCCTCCACCCATCCTCTACCTATCCTCCACCTATCTGTCTCTTATTGGTGTCTTTCTATCTCAATAAAGATAAAATACTCCCAAAATAAACTATTATTGTAAAATGCAAGTGTGTAAGCACCTGAGCCTGCAAATGGCTAGTGGTGTGTGTGTGTGTATGTCTAGCAAATCAAATCACATTCTATTAGTCGCAGACACATACTTAGCAGATGTCATTGCGGGTGTAGCAAAATGCTTGTGTTCCTACAGTAGCTCCAACAGTGCAGTAGTATCTAACAGTACACAACAAAACACACACATCTAAAGTAAAATAATGTAATTAAGACATATATAAATATTAGCATGAACAATGGCATTGTCTAAAATACAGTAGAATAGAATACAGTATATATATATGAGATGAGTAAAGCAGAAAATGAAAGTGACTCGCGTTCCATTATTAAAGTGGCCAGTGATTCCAAGTCTTATGTATATAGGGCAGCAGCCTCTAAGGTGCAGGGTTGAGTAACTGGGTGGAAGTGGGCTAGTGATGGCTATTTAACAGTCTGATGGCCTTGAGATAGAAGCTGTTCTTCAGTCTCTATGTCCCAGCTTTGATGCACCGGTACTGACCTCACCTTCTGCATGGTAGCAGGGTGAACAGGCCGTTGCTCGGGTGGCTGAGGTCCTTGATGATCTGGAGAGCTCTGCGGTTGTGGGCAGTGCAGTTGCCGGCGGTGATACAGTCCGACAGGATGCTCTCAATGGTGCATCTGTAGAATGTCTTCAGCCTCCTGAGGTTGAAGAGGTGCTGTTGCGCCTTCTTCACCACACTGTCTGTGTGGGTGAACCATTTCAGATCATCAGTGATGTGTACGCTGAGGAACTTGAAGCTTGTCACCTTCTCCACTGTGGTCCCATCGATGTGGATAGGGGCGTGGCTCCTTCTGCTGTTTCCTGAAGTCCACGATCAGCTCCTTCGTTTTGTTGACGTTGAGGGAGAGGTTATTTGCCTGGCACCACTCCACCAGGACCCTCACCTCCTCCCTGTAGGCTGTCTCATCGTTGTTGGTAATCAGGCCTACTGCTGTTGTTTTGTCTGCAAACTTGATGATTGAGTTGGAGGCCTCCGTGGCCACACAGTCATTGGTGAACAGGGAGTACAGGAGGGGGCTGAGCACGCACCCTTGTGAGGCCCCTGTGTTGAGGATCAGTGTAGTGGAGGTGTTGTTTCCTACCTATGTGAATGTCTGAAGGAGGGATCTTAGGTTGCGGTATAGGGTGTTAGGTGTGCTAGCGAGTGAAAGCAGGTGCAGAGTGCAGAGAGGATGACAGTTTATTGATTAAGCGCCAGCTCCAATCAGGAGCAGCCAGATTGTAGTTATACACGCTCTCTAAGCTGTGAAGAGGTCACCCCCCAGTGTCAGAGCTGCTTATTGGACATGGGATCTCTGTCAGCCCCAGTGTCAGAGCTGCTTATTGGACATGGGATCTCTGTCAGCCCCAGTGTCAGAGCTGCTTATTGGACATGGGATCTCTGTCAGCCCCAGTGTCAGAGCTGCTTATTGGACATGGGATCTCTGTCAGCCCCAGTGTCAGAGCTGCTTATTGGACATGGGTCTCTGTCAGCCCTAGTGTCAGGTCTCATGGGGTCTCTGTCAGCCCCAGTGTCAGAGCTGCTTATTGGACATTGGATCTCTGGCAGCCCCAGTATCAGAGCTACTTATTGGACATGGGGTCTCTGTCAGCTCCAGTGTCAGGTCTCATGGGGTCTCTGTCAGCCCCAGTGTCAGGTCTCATGGGGTCTCTGTCACCCCCCAGTGTCAGAGCTGCTTATTAGGATTCTGTTTCTCTATAGTGCTCCAGCAGTCTAATTGGATTAGGATTCTGTTTCCCTTAAATGCTCCAGCAGTCTAATTGGATTAGAATTCTGTTTCCCTTAAATGCTCCAGCAGTCTAATTGGATTAGGATTCTGTTTCCCTTAAATGCTCCAGCAGTCCAATTGGATTAGGATTCTGTTTCTCTATAGTGCTCCAGCAGTCTAATTGGGTTAGGATTCTGTTTCCCTTAAATGCTCCAGCAGTCTAATTGGTTAGGATTCTGTTCTGTCTAATTGGTTGTTATCCACCACTGGACCCCTGGACCTCCATCACCCTCTCACCCCTCTCCCCCTTCACCTCACCCCCCTTGCCTCCCTCTTCCTCTTGCCCTTCACCTAATGTGTGTGTGTGCGTGTGTGTGTGTGTGTGCGTGCGTGTCTAGAAGATCTTGAGTGTTCTGTGTGTATCTTAATGTGTAGGTGTGTAATGGAGTTTGACTTGTTGTTGTAACATTCACTCTCCTTCCCCAATTCAGGACCCAAATAAATTTCACTGTGGCCATTGATTTCACCGCGTCTAATGGTGAGTGATTATAAAGACTGTGTACATGTGAGGGCCAGAATGAATGGTGATGCTCTTACAGAGAGAGAGAGAGAGAGAGAGAGAGAGAGAGAGAGAGAGAGATCTGGCCCATGGTCAATACCACCATGCTGTGCCCCCAAATGGTAGTGTCAGAGCCCAAATGGCGCCCCATTCCTCTATCTCTCTGGTCAAAAGTAGTTCACTATAAAGGGAATATGGTGCCATTTGGAATGCAGGACTTCCCACAGGCTAAAAGCCCACACTTAATTCTAATCACTCCACTTAATGTAGTTAGTTTATTCTTAGAGCCTCTAGAAGTGTATTTCTGTTTCCTACCATTCCGTTGTGTGATGGGGTTGGTGAGAGCAGGCAATAGTTCATCTCTGAGGGGTTGAAGAGTAGAAGAGTTCTGAATCGTTGTTTTGAGCTGCATTATGGTTAGGGGTTAGGGGTTAGGGGTTAGGGCTGAACTGGGATGTGGACATGAAGTTAAGGTTAGTTGAAGCTAAATTCCAGACCCCCTTCCTCACCAATGGACAACGTGATCATATATTGACCTCTGCCCTTTGCGCCCTCCCTAGGTAACCCATCCCAGTCCACCTCTCTCCACTACATGAACCCGTACCAGATGAATGCCTACGCCATGGCCCTGAAGGCTGTAGGGGAGATCATCCAGGACTATGACAGTGATAAGATGTTCCCTGCTCTGGGGTTCGGAGCCAAGCTGCCCCCTGATGGACAGGTCTCACATGAGTTCCCTCTGGTGAGTCAAACACAGAGCTCTTTCTGGTTGATTAGCACTGAACTGAAATGGACTTAACTGGACTGAACTGAACTGGATTGAACTGGATTGAACTGAAATGGACTGAACTGGACTGGACTAAACTGAAATGGACTGGACTAAACTGAAATGGACTGAACTGAACTAAACTGGACTGAACTGGACTGAACTGGATTGAACTGGACTGGACTAAACTGAAATGGACTGAACTGGACTGGACTAAACTGAAATGGACTGAACTAAACTGGACTCAACTGAAATAGACTGAACTGAAATGGACTTTAAGGATCACTAGACACTTTAAATAATGCCCCTTTAATAATGTTTACATATCTTACATTACTCATCTCATATGTATATACTGTATTTTATACCATCTATTGCATCTTGCCTATATCGCTCATCCATATATTTATATGTACATATTCTTAGTCCATCCCTTTAGATTTGTGTGTATTAGGTAGTTGTTGAGGAAATGCTAGATTACTTGTTAGATTTGTGTATATAAGGTAGTTGTTATGGAATTGTTAGATATTACTGCACTGTCGTAACTAGAAGCACAAGCATTTTGCTGCACTCGCATTAACATCTGCTAACCATGTGTATGTGACCAATAACATCTGCTGACCATGCGTATGTGACCAATAACATCTGCTGACCATGCGTATGTGACCAATAACATCTGCTGACCATGCGTATGTGACCAATAACATCTGCTGACCATGCGTATGTGACCAATAACATCTGCTGACCATGTGTATGTGACCAATAACATCTGCTGACCATGTGTATGTGACCAATAACATCTGCTGACCATGCGTATGTGACCAATAACATCTGCTGACCATGTGTATGTGACCAATAACATTTTATTTGATATGATTTTTACTTACCACATTCAGCTAATGATGTCCACTCCAGAAAGAAGATATTGATGGACTAAATACAAGAGATTAGACCATGTTGATTGTTTCTCCTCTCTAGAATGACAACATAGAGAGTGCCTACTGTAATGGTGTAGATTAGGGATGGGCAATGTTGTTTTTATAAAAAATAAACGTAGGGGTCTCAACTTACTGTTAAGAGTTCAAATACACCGGATGCCATCTCAAAATGTGGTTGTGCAGCAGCACTTTTTCTCTTGATATGTCAGTCACTGGTAGTCACTCAATTAGCCCATGTCGGATAAAATGTTTTAGATTGGTAAGTTAGTCCTAGCAGCCAGCTATCTAAACCTGTATTAATCACAGTCAAATTACCTTCACTCTCACCCAGATATCATGTTAAAAACTGCAAACATTTCTCCCCACTCTATGACTAAATCTGTAGCATTCAGTGGAGGCTCCTCGGCGGAGGCGCTAGCACTGCTAGCTAGCGCTGCAGTGCATAAAATGTGGTGATTAGTTACCTCAAAGAGAGACAAAGAATTAATGTATGTTACGGTTTTCCTCCGTCGAAAGAGAGTCGGACCAAAATGCAGCGTGGTTAGTACGATACATGTTTAATGACGAAAATAAACATCAAATCAAATCAAATTTTATTTGTCACATACACATGGTTAGCAGATGTTAATGCGAGTGTAGCGAAATGCTTGTGCTTCTAGTTCCGACAATGCAGTAATAAAAAGCAAGTAATCTAACTAACAATTCAAAAAAAAAACTACTGTCTTATACACAGTGTAAGGGGATAAAGAATATGTACATAAGGATATATGAATGAGTGATGGTACAGAGCAGCATAGGCAAGATACAGTAGATGATATCGAGTACAGTATATACATATGAGATAAGTATGTAAACCAAGTGGCATAGTTAAAGTGGCTAGTGATACATGTATTACATAAGGATGCAGTCGATGATATAGAGTACAGTATCAACGTATGCATATGAGATGAACAATGTAGGGTAAGTAACATTATATAAGGTAGCATTGTTTAAAGTGGCTAGTGATATATTTACATCATTTCCCATCAATTCCCATGATTAAAGTGGCTGGAGTAGAGTCAGTGTCATTGACAGTGTGTTGGCAGTAGCCACTCAATGTTAGTGGTGGCTGTTTAACAGTCTGATGGCCTTGAGATAGAAGCTGTTTTTCAGTCTCTCGGTCCCAGCTTTGATGCACCTGTACTGACCTCGCCTTCTGGATGACAGCGGGGTGAACAGGCAGTGGCTCGGGTGGTTGATGTCCTTGATGATCTATCTTTATCTTCCTATCTTTACGTGTCCTGAGGGCAGGTAGTTTGCCCCCGGTGATGTCACTACCCTCTGGAGAGCCTTACGGTTGAGGGCCAGGCGGTGATACAGCCCGCCAGGATGCTCTCGATTGTGCATCTGTAGAAGTTTGTGAGTGCTTTTGGTGACAAGCCGAATTTCTTCAGCCTCCTGAGGTTGAAGAGGCGCTGCTGCGCCTTCCTCACGATGCTGTCTGTGTGAGTGGACCAATTCAGTTTGTCTGTGATGTGTATGCCGAGGAACTTAAAACTTGCTACCCTCTCCACTACTGTTCCATCGATGTGGATAGGGGGTGTTCCCTCTGCTGTTTCCTGAAGTCCACAATCATCTCCTTAGTTTTGTTGACGTTGAGTGTGAGGTTGTTTTCCTGACACCACACTCCGAGGGCCCTCACCTCCTCCCTGTAGGCCGTCTCGTCGTTGTTGGTAATCAAGCCTACCACTGTTGTATCGTCCGCAAACTTGATGATTGAGTTGGAGGCGTGCATGGCCACGCAGTCGTGGGTGAACAGGGAGTACAGGAGAGGGCTCAGAACGCACCCTTGTGGGGCCCCAGTGTTGAGGATCAGCGGGGAGGAGATGTTGTTGCCTACCCTCACCACCTGGGGGCGGCCCGTCAGGAAGTCCAGTACCCAGTTGCACAGGGCGGGGTCGAGACCCAGGGTCTCGAGCTTGATGACGAGCTTGGAGGGTACTATGGTGTTGAATGCCGAGCTGTAGTCGATGAACAGCATTCTCACATAGGTATTCCTCTTGTCCAGATGGGTTAGGGCAGTGTGCAGTGTGGTTGAGATTGCATCGTCTGTGGACCTATTTGGGCGGTAAGCAAATTGGAGTGGGTCAAGGGTGTCAGGTAGGGTGGAGGTGATATGGTCCTTGACTAGTCTCTCAAAGCACTTGACAATGACAATACAAATGACAATACAAAAACAAGAAACGGACCGTGAAAACCTATACAGCCTATCTGGTGACAATAACACAGAGACAGGAACAATCACCCACCAAACACTCAAAGAATATGGCTGCCTAAATATGGTTCCCAATCAGAGACAACGAGAATCACCTGCCTCTGATTGAGAACCGCCTCAGGCAACCATAGACTTTGCTAGAACACCCCGCAATCCCAAAAGCCGCAATCCCAAAACCTACGAAAAACCCCCATACATAAACAAAACACAAAATAAACCCATGTCACACCCTGGCCTGGCCAAATAAATAAAGAAAACACAAAATACTAAGACCAGGGCGTGACAATGTAATTTCTTCAAAAATGAAGGCGAAGCAAGAGAGAGCTAGAGAGATACTTATACTGAACAAAAATATAAACGCAACATGCAACAATTTTAAAGATTTTACTGAGTTTGTATTTGTATTTATTAAGGATCCCCATTAGCTGTTGCCAAGGCGGCAGCTACTCTTCCTGGGGTTTAGTAGGGATCCCCATTAGTTACTGCCAAGACAGCAGCTATTCTTCCTGCCCCATTAGTTCCTTTCTGCCTGGGGTTTAGTAGGGATCCAAACAAGACAGCAGCTTAAACACATTAAGGCACTTACATCACACATAAAACAAAAGCTAAAACAGTAGATCATATAACATTATTACACCACTACACATCTACAGTACAAAATGTACCATACCACCATACTACATTATTTCAATGTACGTATGTTTAGAGTGCTAGTGTTTGTGTGCGTATGCGCGTGTCTGTACCTGTGTGTGTGTCTCGTCACAGTACCTGCTGTTCCATAAGGTGTATTTGTATCTGTTTTTTAAATCCGATTCTACTGCTGCATCAGTTACCTGATGTGGAATAGTCATGGTACTGTGCACCTCCCAAAGTCTGTCCTGGACTTGGGGACTGTGAAGAGACCTCTGGTGGCACCTCTTGTGGGGTATGAATGGGTGTCTGAGCTGTGTGCCAGTAGTTTAAACAGACAGCTCGGTGCATTCAGCTTGTCAACACTTTTTACAAATACAAGTAGTAATGAAGTCAACCTCTCCTCCACTTTGAGCCAGGAGAGATTGACATGAATATTATTAATATTAGCTCCCTGTGTACATTTGAGGTCCAGCCATGCTGCCCTGTTCCGAGCCAATTATCATTTTCCTAAGTCCATTTTTGTGGACCTGACCACACGACTGAACAGTAGTCAACACACTGTTCCTAGGCCGTCATTGTAAATAAGAATTTGTTCTTAACTGACTTGCCTAGTTAAACGAAGGTTACATTCAAATTAAAACAATTGAGAAAAAAATAATAATCATCATCAGGCCCTAATCTATGGATTTCACATGACAGGGAATGCATTTAAAAATAATCCCAGATACCTTAAAATAAATGGGCCTCACAATAGGCTTCAGGATCTTATCACGGTATTTCTGTGCATTCAAATTGCCATCGATAAAATGCAATTGTATTGGTTGTCCATAGTTTATGCATGCCCATACCATAACCCCACCGCCACCATGGGGCACTCTGTTCACAATGTTGACATCAGCAAACCACTCGCCCACATGACACCATACACATGGTCTGCGGTTGTGAGACTGGATAGACGTATTGCCAAACTCTCTAAAACGATGTTGGAGGCGGCTTATGGTAGAGTAATTAAACTTCAATTATCTGGCAACAGCTCTGGTGGACATTCCTGCAGTCAGCTTGCCAATTGCACACTCCCTCAAAACTTGAGACGTCTGGAGCATTGTGTTGTGTGACAAAACTGCACATTTTAGAGTGGCCTTTTATTGTCCCCGGCACAAGGTGCACCTGTGTAATGATCATGCCGTTTAATCAGCTACTTGATATGCCACACCTGTCAGGCGGAGGGACAAATGCTCACCAACAGGGATGTAAACAGAGAAATACATGTGCACATGGAACATTTCCGCTCATGAAACATGGGATAGACACTTTACATGTTGCGTTTATAATTTTGTTCTGTGTTGCTAGCCAGTTTAGCTCACTCACCCAGCTCAAACAGAGAGGGATGCTATGTTACCTAGCTGGCTGTGGCAATCTTACAATGAAACTTTTAATATTTACAATGACAGCCTTCCCCGGTAAAACCCAGACGACGCTGGGCCAATTGTGCGCTGCCCTATGGGACTCCCAATCACGGCCAGATGTGATGCAGACTGGATTTGAACCAGGGACTGTGGTGACTCCTCTTGCACTGAGATGCAGTTCCTTAGACCGCTGCGCCACTCGGGAGCTTGTGGCACAGCAACAGATGGAGAAAACCTACACCAGTCGAGTAATTCAGTTCAACAATAATCTTCATTTTAATTTGACTTCACAACCAACAAGAGGGCTTAATTGGAGTTCATTATTTCTGAACCAAGGCCCATATAAAATAACTTAACTTGCTGAGGTAGGCTATGTGGCTGAACAGCATCTTTCACTAGAAAGAAATGGCCAAATAGAAGTGTTTTAGTTTTTATTAGACCTACTTACAACTGCAACTGGCCAAGAATGTAGTATCCTACATAAAGCAATCGTTTAAAGAAAAAAAAGGCGATGTTTGTGTCTGAATGTTTGTGTCGTGATAGCCTGTTCCTCTAACAGAACAAACAGAAAATACTGTCAGCTTGAGACCTAAATATCCCTGGATAAGCACTCACAATAATGATAGTATTTACTAAATACAGTCATATAAGGCCACTAAGTTACTCAATCAATAGGAGAGGTTGCACATCCCCTCAGACGTGACCTTGTGGATGTCAGGTGAGACGGGTTGGATGTCAGGTGAGACGGGTTGGGTGTCAGGTGAGACGGGTTGGATGTCAGGTGAGACGGGTTGGATGTCAGGTGAGACGGGTTGGGTGTCAGGTGAGACGGGTTGGATGTCAGGGTGAGACGGGTGAGAGGTGAGACGGGTTGGATGTCAGGTGAGACGGGTTGGATGTCAGGTGAGACGGGTTGGATTTTTCACATAAGTCAATCGAGGCAGTCCTCTGTCTGATGTGAAAGCCGGTTCCTAGTTTATAGAGGAAAATCAGGACTTGCACGTACGTGTAAGTCGATCCAAACACTGTTAGCACACAAAAAGCATGTTTCTTTACAGTGCTGTATTCCTCTGAGCCACCCAACACACATACAAGGACTCGGCACTCCTGAGCAAATCTGTGATTTGGCTCGATGTCTGGAATTCAAACAGCTCAGTTTGAATTGCTGCATCAAACCACTCGAGCTTCCTAGTAAAGGCCGTACGTTTTTCCACCATGTCCACAACTGTTTTCCTTCTTCCTTGTAAACTGCATATTTAACCCGTTTAAGTGACAGAATATGCCAGCCCTAAAAAAGCTGTGTGTAGCTTGCAGCTAACTCTTCAATGCTTCTGCGTCGGGCCTCTGGGACTGGAAGGCCACTTTGAAGGTTCTATGCTCAGATTCATAATGTCGCGTGAGATTGAATTCTTTGTAAACAATGACCTTTTCATTGCAAATAAGACACACTGCCTTGGCATTGGGAATATATGGTAAGATGAACGCATGTCTCTCTGTATATTCTTCCTTGAAACTTCAATTTTCATTATCCACCTTTCTTTTGATATGTTTTGAGAGCGGATTTTCTCTTGCTATCAAGCTAATTATTCTGAAGGAATGTTGACGTTAAAGTAGTGTAGCCTACAGTAGACTACGTAGACCTGTTTTTACCCACCAATCAGCGCATAGAGAAATAGACAAAAATAATAATAATTGAATAGAGACATTTGTGATTGTATGAGCGTAATCCGTTCGCAATTATTATGTTATTGTCACTGAATTTATTATGTACTAATCGGATGTCTTAAACACGCTGTTCAATTTGTAGTGTGGGTCAATTAACTGTGCTAATGTTATATACTAATTATGCTCTGGCCTACCGACTATTAGCTCAGAGAAAATGTGGACCGAGACCAAACCTAGTTGATAAACCCTGCTCTAAAACATAATTTTGTGCTCTCTTCTGTCAAGAGGGTGGCTGTTAAGATGTTACTTAGAGCCCCCTAAAGGCTAGGGTCGGCTCAGACTGCATGTGTGGGCATGGATGTGACCAGCGAGCCACTGCAGCCCCCCACCTCCTTCCCTATTATGAATCAACTCCACTGTTGATTGTTTCTCCTCTCCAGAACGGTAACATAGAGAACCCTTACTGTAATGGTATAGACGGCATCCTGGAGGCCTACCACGAGAGTCTGAAGACTGTTCAGCTCTACGGACCAACCAACTTCGCCCCTGTAGTCAACCATGTGGCCAGGTAACGTCACGCACGCTCACACGCTCACACGCACACACGCACACACACACACACACACACACACACACACACACACACACACACACACACACACACACACACACACACACACACACAGGTTAGGTAGACATGGAAGGAGGAAAGCATGTGTGATAACTGCTAAAACAGAGAGGAGACCATTGAGATAAAACAGTTCCTCCAGTCACACTCCTCCAGTCACACTCCAGTCACACAGTCACACTCCTCCAGTCACACTCCTCCAGTCACACTCCTCCAGTCATACTCCTCCAGTCACACTCCTCCAGTCACACTCCTCCAGTCACAGTCACAGTCACAGTCACACTCCTCCAGTCACACTCCTCCAGTCACAGTCCTCCAGTCACACTCCTCCAGTCACACTCCTCCAGTCACACTCCTCCAGTCACACTCTTCCAGTCACACTCCTCCAGTCACAGTCACAGTCACACTCCTCCAGTCACACTCCTCCAGTCACAGTCCTCCAGTCACACTCCTCCAGTCACACTCCTCCAGTCACACTCCTCCAGTCACAGTCACACTCCTCCAGTCACACTCCTCCAGTCACACTCCTCCAGTCACACTCCTCCAGTCACAGTCCTCCAGTCACACTCCTCCAGTCACACTCCTCCAGTCACAGTCAAAGTCACACTCCTCCAGTCACAGTCCCAGTCACACTCCTCCAGTCACAGTCCTCCAGTCACAGTCACAGTCACACTCCTCCAGTCACAGTCCCAGTCACACTCCTCCAGTCACAGTCCCAGTCACACTCCTCCAGTCACAGTCCCAGTCCCACTCCTCCAGTCACACTCCTCCAGTCACAGCCAGTCCCAGTCCCAGTCAATCCCAGTCCCAGTCTCAATATGAGTCAGTCCCATTCAGTCCCAGTCAGTCTCAGTCCCAGTCTCAGTCCAAGTCAGTCCCAGTCCCAGTCCAAGTCAGTCCCAGTCCCAGTCAATCTCAGTCGCAGTCAATCCCGGTCAGTCTGTCTCAGTCCCAGTCAGTCCCAGTCCCAGTCAGTCCCAGTCCATCCCAGTCCCAGTCCCAGTCAGTCCCAGTCAGTCTCAGTCCCAGTCCCAGTATGAGCCAGTCCCTGTCTCATTCCCAGTCCCAGTCAGTCCCAGTCCCAGTATGAGTCAGTTCCAGTCTCAGTCCCAGTCCCAGTCAGTCCCAGTCCAAGTCAGTCCCAGTCCATCCCAGTCCCAGTCTCAATATGAGTCAGTCCCAGTCCCAGTCAATTCCAGTCAGTCCCAGTCTCAGTCCCAGTCAGTCCCAGTCTCAGTCAGTCCCAGTCTCAGTCAGTCCCAGTCCCAGTCAGTCCCAGTCCATCCCAATCTCAGTGAGTCTCAGTCTCAGTCCAGTCCCAGTCTCAGTCAGTCCCAGTCCCAGTCAGTCCCAGTCCGTCCCAGTCCATCCTAGTGTCAGTCTCAGTCCCAGTCAGTCCCAGTCCCAGTCAGTCCCAGTCCCACTCAGTCCCAGTCCATCCCAGTGTCAGTCTCAGTCCCAGTCAGTCCCAGTCCATCCCAGCCTCAGTCAGTCTCAGTCCCAGTCCCAGTCTCAGTCCCAGTCCCAGTCAGTCCCAGTCTCAGTCCCAGTCAGTCCCAGTCCAATCCTGTCTCAGTCCCAGTTCCAGTCCCAGTCAGTCCCAGTCAGTCTCAGTCCCAGGTCCTGTCCCAGTCAGTCCCAGGTCCAGTCCCAGTCAGTCTCAGTCCCAGGTCCTGTCCCAGTCAGTCCCAGGTCCAGTCCCAGTCAGTCCCAGTCAGTCCCAGTCAGTCTCAGTCCTCCAGTCTTTACCATGTGAATGGAGCTGGACTGAAAGGGTGAATAGGGCTCTAGCCAGGGAAACCAATGAACCAATTAATCACTAAATTGCACAGCGTAGTCCGGCTTCATATCCTGCGTTGTTTGAGGTCAAAGTCTTCTTTGAAGTATGATAATGAATATTATGAATGTTATCAATCTGCAGAATGATATCAGAGTATAATCCTTTCATTTAATAGTCTTATTTAATAGACATTGAAATGGTAGAGGGAGAGGAGAGGAGAGGAGAGTAGTAGAGTGGAGTGGAGTGGAGTGGAGTGGAGTGGAGAGGAGAGGAGAGGAGAGGAGAGGAGGGAGAGGAGAGGAGAGGAGAGGAGAGGAGAGGAGAGGAGAGGAGAGGAGAGGAGAGGAGAGGAGAGGGAGAGGAGAGGAGAGGAGAGGAGAGAGAGGAGAGGAGAGGAGAGGAGAGGAGAGGAGAGGAGAGGAGAGGAGAGGAGAGGAGAGGAGAGAGGAGAGGAGAGGATTGACAGGGAATACATGGCACAGATAAAGAATGACATTCAACCCTGTCTGTCATTGGTCACACAGACTTTCAGTTTAGTTCAGGGTTTGTTTCCTTTTTACTCATAAACTGTGTGTGTCTGTGTGTGTGTGTGTGTGTGTGTGTGTGTGTGTGTGTGTGTGTGTGTGTGTGTGTGTGTGTGTGTGTGTGTGTGTGTGTGTGTGTGTGTGTGTGTGTGTGTGTGTGTGTGTGTGTGTGTGTGTGTGTGTGTGTGTGTGTGTGTGTGTGTGTGTGTGTGTGTGTGTGTGTGTGTGTTTTCCCCTGCTACAGGTATGCTGCAGCGGTTCAGGATGGGTCCCAGTACTTCATCCTCCTCATCATTACAGATGGAGTCATATCAGACATGGCTCAGACCAAGGAGGCCATCGTCAACGTGAGTTGAGAGAGAGGGGGAGGGAGGGAGGGAGGGAGGGAGGGAGGGAGGGAGGGAGGGAGGGAGGGAGGGGGGAGGGAGGGAGGGAGGGAGGGAGAATGTTGGGAGAGAATGGAAGAAAGAACGAGCAAGGCAGAGAGATGTAAAATATGAATCTCTCTGTGAAGAGAGAGAAGAGTCTACTCATCTGCCTGGACTCTGCCAGACCTCCAGCAGACTGGATTTAAAGGGAATTTGCGACTGTTAGTCAAACCGTTAGAACAGCCACACCTTCCTTTTAAGATCTTGCCTGCTGCTCTATCTTGCATGACCTCACTGACTGACTGCAACTCCTCTGCCTGCTCCCCTGCTGACTACTACCCCCTCTTCTACTGTTGTCACTCCTGCTCTTTTGGTGGTGATGGAGTCTGTTTTGGGGTTAGGGTTCATTTTGGGTTAGAGTTAATTTTGGGTTAGGTTTAGCCTTAATTTTGGGATTAGGGTTGTGCTCATTTGGGGTTAGGGTTAATATGGGATTAAAATTAGGGTTAATTTGGGTTTAGGGTTGATTTTGGGTTAGGGTTCATTTGGGGTAACATCATACTGCTTATTTAAGTGTTCTCTCTGAAGTAGGAGTCTGAAGTAGAAATGCTTCAACGGTCCTCTTCAGTTCAGAGAGCAAGACTGGATGGTGCTTGTGTGTGTTTGTGTGTGCATGCAGAGGCCTATGCCATGTACCATTCAGAACAGAGCTGGGACAGCAGGTTGAACCTGTCACTCGCTCTTGTCATTATTATTACTATTATTATCATTATTATTATTAACATTATTATTAACATTATTATTATCATTATTAACAGTATTATTATTAACAGTATTATTAACATTATTATTATTATTA
Organism: Oncorhynchus tshawytscha; assembly: GCF_018296145.1. NCBI lineage: Eukaryota > Metazoa > Chordata > Actinopteri > Salmoniformes > Salmonidae > Oncorhynchus > Oncorhynchus tshawytscha. The sequence continues at coordinate 11,412,586 of NC_056430.1, read as the reverse complement.
ACATTATTATTAACAGTATTATTATTATTATTAACAGTATTATTATTAACATTATTATTATTATTAACATTATTATTATTATTAACATTATTATTATCATTAGTATTATTATCATTATTATTAGTAGTATTATTATCATTATTATTATCATTATTAGTATCATTATTATTATAATCATTATTATTATTATTAACATTATTATTAACATTATTATTATTATTAGTAGTAGTAGTAGTATTATTAACATTATTATTATTATTATTATCATTATTATTATTATCATTAGTATTATCATTATTAGTATCATTAGTATTATTGGGAATTATATGAAAACACCAACATAGAAAATATAAACTAGAACACAACATACAAATATTAAACTAGAATACCCCCTAGTCACGCTCTGACTTACGACACCATAGAGAAACAAGGGCTCTCTATGGTCAGGACGTGACAGTTATTATCATTATTATTTATGTTTTTTATTTTATTTTTTTATTTCACCTTTATTTAACCAGGTAGGCTAGTTGAGAACAAGTTCTCATTTGCAACTGCGACCTGGCCAAGATAAAGCATAGCAGTGTGAACAGACAACACAGAGTTACACATGGAGTAAACAATTAACAAGTCAATAACACAGTAGAAAAAAAAGGGGAGTCTATATACATTGTGTGCAAAAGGCATGAGGAGGTAGGCGAATAATTACAATTTTGCAGATTAACACTGGAGTGATAAATGATCAGATGGTCATGTACAGGTAGAGATATTGGTGTGCAAAAGAGCAGAAAAGTAATAAATAAAAACAGTTTGGGGATGAGGTAGGTAAAAATGGGTGGGCTATTTACCGATAGACTATGTACAGCTGCAACGATCGGTTAGCTGCTCAGATAGCTGATGTTTGAAGTTGGTGAGGGAGATAAAAGTCTCCAACTTCAACGATTTTTGCAATTCGTTCCAGTCACAGGCAGCAGAGAACTGTAACGAAAGGCGGCAAAAAGATAATGATATTAATACTAATAATGATCATTATTATCATTATTATTATTACCATTATTATTATTATTATCATTGCCATCATTATTATTCATTATTATCATTATTAATATTATCATCATTATTATTATTAATATCATTATTATTAAGTATTATTATTATCAATATCATTATTATTATGTATCATTATTGTTATCAATATCATTATTATTATTATCATTATTATTTCACTCTCCACTTTCACTCTTTCCTTTGATTATTGTTTTCTCTCTCTCTGTCTCTCTCTCTGTCTCTCTCTCTGTCTCTCTCTCTCTCTGTCTGTCTCTCTCTCTCTCTCTCTCTCTCTGTCTCTCTCTCTCTCTCTCTCTCTGTCTCTCTCTCTCTCTCTCTCTCTGTCTCTCTCTCTCTCTTTCTCTTTCTCTTTCCCTCCCTCTCTCTCTCTTTCTCTTTCCCTCCCTCTCTCTGTCTCTCTCTCTCTGTGTCTCTCTGTCTCTCTGTCTCTCTCTCTCTCTTTCTCTCTTTCCCACCCTCTCTCTCTCTCTCTCTTTCTCTCTTTCCCTCCCTCTCTTTGTCTCTCTGTCTCTCTCTCTCTCTGTCTCTCTCTCACTCTTTCCCTCCCTCTCTCTGTCTCTCTCACTCTCTCTGTGTCTCTCTCTTTCCCTCCCTCTCTCTGTGTCTCTCTCTTTCCCTCCCTCTCTCTGTCTCTCTCGCTCTCTCTGTGTCTCTCTCTTTCCCTCCCTCTCTCTGTGTCTCTCTCTTTCCCTCCCTCTCTCTGTGTCTCTCTCTTTCCCTCCCTCTCTCTGTGTCTCTCTCTTTCCCTCCCTCTCTGTGTCTCTCTCTTTCCCTCCCTCTCTGTGTCTCTCTCTTTCCCTCCCTCTCTCTGTCTCTCTCTTTCCCTCCCTCTCTTTGTCTCTCTGTCTCTCAATTCAATTCAATTCAAGGGCTTTATTGGCATGGGAAACATGTGTTAACATTGCCAAAGCAAGTGAGGTAGACAACATACAAAGTGAATATATAAAGTGAAAAACAACAAAAATTAACAGTAAACATTACACATACAGAAGTTTCAAAACAGTAAAGACATTACAAATGTCATATTATATATATATACAGTGTTCTAACAATGTACAAATGGCTAAAGGACACAAGATAAAATAAATAAGCATAAATATGGGTTGTATTTACAATGGTGTTTGTTCTTCACTGGTTGCCCTTTTCTCTGTGGCAACAGGTCACAAATCTTGCTGCTGTGATGGCACACTGTGGAATTTCACCCAGTAGATATGGGAGTTTTTCAAAATTGGATTTGTTTTCAAATTCTTTGTGGATCTGTGTAATCTGAGGGAAATATGTCTCTCTAATATGGTCATACATTGGGCAGGAGGTTAGGAAGTGCAGCTCAGTTTCCACCTCATTTTGTGGGCAGTGAGCACATAGCCTGTCTTCTCTTGAGAGCCATGTCTGCCTACGGCGGCTCTCTCAATAGCAAGGCTATGCTCACTGAGTCTGTACATAGTCAAGGCTTTCCTTAATTTTGGGTCAGTCACAGTGGTCAGGTATTCTGCTGTGTACTCTCTGTGTCCCTCCAAATAGCATTCTAGTTTGCTCTGTTTTTTTGTTAATTCTTTCCAATGTGTTAAGTAGTTATCTTTTTGTTTTCTCATAATTTGGTTGGGTCTAATTGTGCTGCTGTCCTGGGGCTCTGTAGTGTGTGTTTGTGTTTCTCTCTCTGTCTCTCTCTCACTCTTTCCCTCCCTCTCTCTGTCTCTCTCGCTCTCTCTGTGTCTCTCTCTTTCCCTCCCTCTCTCTGTGTCTCTCTCTTTCCCTCCCTCTCTCTGTGTCTCTCTCTTTCCCTCCCTCTCTCTGTGTCTCTCTCCCTCCCTCCCTCTCTGTGTCTCTCTCTTTCCCTCCCTCTCTCTGTCTCTCTCTCTCCCTCCCTCCCTGCCTCCCATCTTTTATTTGTTCTGGTGTGCTCTGGTTCATGTCATGGTTAAACATGTCATTTCAGGGGCCCTAGCAAATCAGACACGTTGACATTTCTTTCTCCACTCCGTGATTCATTGTGTCATACATGATTCTATGTCTGCCCCCTCAACACCCTACAGAAAGGTTTCCCAGCCCTCTCCATGGGCCCCCCAGGCATTTTTTGTTTTGTTTAACTTTAAACTGATTAAATTAGTCAAATGCTTGATGATTAGTTGACTAATTGAATCAGGTGTGCCAGTTTAGGGTTAAACAAAAAAATGTCATGTCTGGGGGGGCCTACTGCCAACATCACTTTAATGTTGTTTCTGTCTCTCACACTTCCTCAGGAGGTTTAAAAACATCACTTTAATAGAGAGCAGGGGTGTCAAACATACGAGCTGATTCAATGTGGCCCGCGGGTGGTTTCAGGTGTTTTTTCAGTGCGGCACTACAGACCTCGGTGAAGACCGAATGTGGCATGCGGGGAAAAATGAGTTTGACACCCCTGCCATAGAGATTAGTTTCAGTGTCTGGCACATTGGTTCTCTCAGTCTGTGACCGCCTGCTGGTGTTTTGAGGTGTGGTTTTCTCAGTGTTGGTTTCCCTCTGATTCTCACCTGTTTAAGGCAGCGTTCATCCGTCAAGACCAGACAGTTCCCCCTGTCGATCTGTCCTGTAGGCTACTCCAGGTCAGACCCACAATGTATATGGAGAGAGTTTGGACATTGCTGGTTGATTACATCCCGGACTTAATTAGATTGGTTAGATTGTGTCATGTAACTTCAATGTCTTCCATGTTATAGATGTTGTCATGACTACAGTAACTATAGTGACAGCCTTTAGGTTTAAACTCGATTCAAATATTCAATTGCCACTTTGGTATCACACTGTGGTTCTAAGAACGATATGTGCTAGCTGGGGTACCACTCTGTGGTTCTCAGAATTTTGTGTGCTAGCTGGGGTATCAAGCTGTGGTTCTCAGAATGTTGTGTGCTAGCTGGGGTATCAAACTGTGGTTCTCATAATGTTGTGTGCTAGCTGGGGTATCAAGCTGTGGTTCTCAGAACATTGTGTGCTAGCTGGGGTATCAAAGTATGGTTCTCAGAACATTGTGTGCTGGCTGGGGTATCAAACTGTGGTTCTCATAATGTTGTGTTCTAGCTGGGGTATCAAGCTGTGGTTCTCAGAACATTGTGTGCTAGCTGGGGTATCAGGCTGTGGTTCTCAGAACATTGTGTGCTAGCTGGGGTATCAAGCTGTGGTTCTCAGAACATTGTGTGCTAGCTGGGGTATCAAGCTGTGGTTCTCAGAACATTGTGTGCTAGCTGGATTACCAAGCTGTGGTTCTCAGAACGTTGTGTGCTAGCTGGGGTATCAAGCTGTGGTTCTCAGAACGTTGTGTGCTAGCTGGATTACCAAGCTGTGGTTCTCAGAACGTTGTGTGCTAGCTGGATTACCAAGCTGTGGTTCTCAGAACGTTGTGTGCTAGCTGGGGTATCAAGCTGTGGTTCTCATAATGTTGTGTGCTAGCTGGGGTATCAAGCTGTGGTTCTCATAATGTTGTGTGCTAGCTGGGGTATCAAGCTGTGGTTCTCATAATGTTGTGTGCTAGCTGGGGTATCAAGCTGTGGTTCTCAGAACATTGTGTGCTAGCTGGGGTATCAAAGCTGTGGTTCTCAGAACGTTGTGTGCTAGCTGGGGTATCAAGCTGTGGTTCTTAGAACGTTGTGTGCTAGCTGGGGTATCAAGCTGTGGTTCTCAGAACGTTGTGTGCTAGCTGGGGTATCAAGCTGTGGTTCTCAGAACGTTGTGTGCTAGCTGGGGTATCAAGCTGTGGTTCTCAGAACATTGTGTGCTAGCTGGATTACCAAGCTGTGGTTCTCAGAACGCTGTGTGCTAGCTGGGGTATCAAGCTGTGGTTCTCAGAACATTGTGTGCTAGCTGGATTACCAAGCTGTGGTTCTCAGAACGCTGTGTGCTAGCTGGGGTATCAAGCTGTGGTTCTCAGAACGTTGTGTGCTAGCTGGGGTATCAAGCTGTGGTTCTCAAAGGTCAGTTCTAGATTGAAGCCCTCAAAATGAGCCTGATGCACTAGGCCTAATGTCTTCATATGCCAGAGCCTGGGGAGGCCTCTTGTCTCTCTCAGTGGGACATCACAGGACATAATTGACGACTTGT
>NC_056430.1:11389950-11402450 GCF_018296145.1 Oncorhynchus tshawytscha | reverse complement strand
TCCTGCAATTTTCCCTATCATTGGTTATGTTACCCTGGTCTTTACTGCCATCACCCTGGTCTTTGCTATCATTACCCTGGTCTTTACTATCATTACCCTGGTCTTTTACTATCATTACCCTGGTCTTCACTATCATTACCCTGGTCTTTACTATCATTCCCCTGGTCTTTACTATCATTGGTTATGTTACCCTGGTCTGTACTATCATTACACTGCTCATTACTATCATTACCCTGGTCTTTACTATCATTACCCTGGTCTTTACTATCATTGGTTATGTTACCCTGGTCTTTACTATCATTGGTTATGTTACCCTGGTCGTTGCTATCATTACCCTGGTCTTTACTATCATTACCCTGGTCTTTACTATCATTACCCTGGTCTTTACTATCATTGGTTATGTTACCCTGGTCTTTACTATCATTGGTTATGTTACCCTGGTCTTTACTATCATTGGTTATGTTACCCTGGTCGTTGCTATCATTACCCTGGTCTTTACTATCATTACCCTGGTCTTTACTATCATTACCCTGGTCTTTACTATCATTAACCTGGTCTTTACTATCTTTGGTTATGTTACCCTGGTCTTTACTATCATTGGTTATGTTACCCTGGTCTTTACTATCATTACCCTGGTCTTTACTATCATTACCCTGGTCTTTACTATCATTACCCTGGTCTTTACTATCATTACCCTGGTCTTTACTATCATTCCCCTGGTCTTTACTATCATTGGTTATGTTACCCTGGTCTGTACTATCATTACCCTGGTCTTTACTATCATTACCCTGGTCTTTACTATCATTACCCTGGTCTTTACTATCATTGGTTATGTTACCCTGGTCTTTACTATCATTGGTTATGTTACCCTGGTCTTTACTATCATTGGTTATGTTACCCTGGTCGTTGCTATCATTACCCTGGTCTTTACTATCATTACCCTGGTCTTTGCTATCATTACCCTGGTCTTTACTATCATTACCCTGGTCTTTACTATCTTTGGTTATGTTACCCTGGTCTTTACTATCATTGGTTATGTTACCCTGGTCTTTACTATCATTACCCTGGTCTTTACTATCATTACCCTGGTCTTTACTATCATTACCCTGGTCTTTACTATCATTGGTTATGTTACCCTGGTCTTTACTATCATTACCCTGGTCTTCCCTATCATTACCCTGGGCTTTACTATCATTGGTTATGTTACCCTGATCTTTACTATCATTGGTTATGTTACCCTGGTCTTTACTATCATTACCCTGGTCTTTACTATCATTACCCTGGTCTTTACTATCATTACCCTGGTCTTTACTATCATTGGTTATGTTACCCTGGTCTTTACTATCATTGGTTATGTTACCCTGGTCTTTACTATCATTGGTTATGTTACCCTGGTCGTTGCTATCATTACCCTGGTCTTTACTATCATTACCCTGGTCTTTACTATCATTACCCTGGTCTTTACTATCTTTGGTTATGTTACCCTGGTCTTTACTATCATTGGTTATGTCACCCTGGTCTTTACTATCATTACTCTGGTCTTTACTATCATTACCCTGGTATTTTACTATCATTACCCTGGTCATTTACTATCATCACCCTGGTCTTTACTATCATTACCCTGGTCTTTACTATCATTACCCTGGTCTTTACTATCATTCCCCTGGTCTTTACTATCATTGGTTATGTTACCCTGGTCTTTACTATCATTGGTTATGTTACCCTGGTCTTTACTATCATTGGTTATGTTACCCTGGTCGTTGCTATCATTACCCTGGTCTTTACTATCATTGCCCTGGTCTTTACTATCATTACCCTGGTCTTTACTATCATTACCCTGGTCTTTACTATCTTTGGTTATGTTACCCTGGTCTTTACTATCATTGGTTATGTTAACCTGGTCTTTACTATCATTACCCTGGTCTTTACTATCATTACCCTGGTCTTTACTATCATTACCCTGGTCTTCCCTATCATTACCCTGGTCTTTACTATCATTGGTTATGTTACCCTGGTCTTTACTATCATTACCCTGGTCTTTACTATCATTACCCTGGTCTTCCCTATCATTACCCTGGTCTTTACTATCATTGGTTATGTTACCCTGGTCTTTACTATCATTGGTTATGTTACCCTGGTCTTTACTATCATTACCCTGGTCTTTACTATCATTACCCTGGTCTTTACTATCATTACCCTGGTCTTTACTATCTTTGGTTATGTTACCCTGGTCTTTACTATCATTGGTTATGTTAACCTGGTCTTTACTATCATTACCCTGGTCTTTACTATCATTACCCTGGTCTTTACTATCATTACCCTGGTCTTCCCTATCATTACCCTGGTCTTTACTATCATTGGTTATGTTACCCTGGTCTTTACTATCATTACCCTGGTCTTTACTATCATTACCCTGGTCTTTACTATCATTGGTTATGTTACCCTGGTCTTTACTATCATTGGTTATGTTACCCTGGTCTTTACTATCATTACCCTGGTCTTTACTATTATTGGTTATGTTACCCTGGTCTTTACTATCATTACCCTGGTCTTTACTATCATTACCCTGGTCTTCCCTATCATTACCCTGGTCTTTACTATCATTGGTTATGTTACCCTGGTCTTTACTATCATTGGTTATGTTACCATGGTCTTTACTATCATTACCCTGGTCTTTACTATCATTACCCTGGTCTTTACTATCATTACCCCGGTCTTTACTATCATTACCCTGGTCTTTACTATCATTACCCTGGTCTTTACTATCATTGGTTATGTTACCCTGGTCTTTACTATCATTGTTTATGTTACCCTGGTCTTTACTATCATTGGTTATGTTACCCTGGTCTTTACTATCATTGGTTATGTTACCCTGGTCTTTACTATCATTGGTTATGTTACCCTGGTCTTTACTATCATTGGTTATGTTACCCTGGTCTTTACTATCATTACCCTGGTCTTTACTATCATTGGTTATGTTACCCTGGTCTTTACTATCATTGGTTATGTTACCCTGGTCTTTACTATCATTGGTTGTTACCCTGGTCTTTACTATCATTGGTTATGTTACCATGGTCTTTACTATCATTGGTTATGTTACCCTGGTCTTTACTATCATTACCCTGGTCTTTACTATCATTGGTTATGTTACCCTGGTCTTTACTATCAATGGTTATGTTACCCTGGTCTTTACTATCATTACCCTGGTCTTTACTATCATTGGTTATGTTACCCTGGTCTTTACTGTCATTGGTTATGTTACCCTGGTCTTTACTATCATTGGTTATGTTACCATGGTCTTTACTATCATTACCCTGGTCTTTACTATCATTGGTTATGTTACCCTGGTCTTTAATATCATTGGTTATGATACCCTGGTCTTTACTATCATTGGTTATGTTACCCTGGTCTTTCCTATCATTACCCTGGTCTTTACTATCATTGGTTATGTTACCCTGCTCGTCACTATCATTGGTTATGTTACCCTGGTCTTTACTATCATTGGTTATGTTACCCTGGTCTTTACTATCATTACCCTGGCCTTTACTATCATTACCCTGGTCTTTACTATCATTGGTTATGTTACCCTGGTCTTTACTATCATTACCCTGGTCTTTACTATCATTGGTTATGTTACCCCTGGTCTTTACTATCATTGGTTATGTTACCCTGGTCTTTACTATCATTGGTTATGTTACCCTGGTCTTTACTATCATTGGTTATGTTACCCTTTTCTTTACTATCATTGGTTATGTTACCCTGGTGTTTACTATCATTGGTTATGTTACCCCTGGTCTTTACTATCATTGGTCATGTTACCCTGGTCTTTACTATCATTGGTTATGTTACCCTGGTCTTTATTATCATTGGTTATGTTACCCTGGTCTTTACTATCATTGGTTATGTTACCCTTGTCTTTACTATCATTGGTTATGTTACCCTGGTCTTTGCTTTCTCTGCCTTTTTTCAAGTTGCAAGTTTTGGCACATTCATTCCAACAACATACTGTAGCACCCAGCTTCCCACTGCTGATTTGCCTCTGAAGCCAAGCAGGGTCGGCACAGGTAGAACAACATACTGTAGCACCCTGCTTCCCACTGCCGGTTTGCCTCTGAAGCCAAGCAGGGTCGGCACAGGTAGAACAATGAAACAGATGTTTCCCCGAATGCATAAATCTCAGGCATCGGGTTGGCATTTCCCACTCACTGCAAATTTTCTCATCGATGAAAGATTTAGTCTCAATATAGTTTTCTGTTCCTAAAACTAGAATCTGTTATGAACAGAGTGGACTGTTTTGTAGACTTTACCCTTTGCCAAAGTTTGAAAAAATGTAATTGTTTAGAAAGAGTGCCAAGGGCAAATTGAGCAGGAAGGACATTTTTAATTGTTTAACTAGGCAAGTCGGTTAAGAACAAATTCTTATTTTCAATGACGGCCTAGGAACAGTGGGTTCAGAGGCAGGACGACAGATTTGTACTTTGTCAGCTCGGGGATTTGAACTTGCAAACGTTTTGGTTACTAGTCCAACATTCTAACCACTAGGCTACCCTGCCTCCCCTAGGAAAATACGTGCTAGAACGCACCAATAGGATCTCGCTAGCTGTTACTTGCCTCTGCCCACCTCCTTGTTTGTTCTGCCCACTATGATTCATTTGCTCCCATTGGTAACAACAGGCTGTGGACTATCTTGGTTAGTTATAAAACGTCTTTGGGGTCCCTGGAGGAGAAACCTGATGGAGCTAGAAGTACTGCAAATATACGTGTGAAAAATAAACGTGTGGAGAAATAAAAGTCGGGATAATTTTTTTCACAAGGGAGAAATGTGAAAAATATACGTGTGAAACTTCACACGTGTCTGATTGAAGATTTAAAAATAAATAAATAAATCTTTCACTGTGTTTTTTTCACATCGTTTTTTCATGTTTTTCTTTTTGTAAGGGTATGGTAACTAGGGAAGATTGACTGTGTGTTTTTTGTTTTCTCATGGCTGTGGAACTCAGCTGTCAATCAGCATGATGAGAGGGATGGCATAAATGGGACATGGGAAGACGGGCTATTTCTGGCTGATGTGTGATGCACTGTGTGTGTGTGTGTGTGTGTGTGTGTGTGTGTGTGTGTGTGTGTGTGTGTGTGTGTGTGTGTGTGTGTGTGTGTGTGTGTGTGTGTGTGTGTGTGTGTGTGTGTGTGTGTGTGTGTGTGTGTGGACGTGGGAGGACAGAGACTGTGACAGGGGCTCTGTTGAACACTGATACTTTGGGGTCATTTATCTATTTTGGGCTAAAAACAGAAAGGACAAGACAGGAACAGAAGAAGCTCGTCCTGTATGTTAGTCATGACCTGTGAAATAGACTCAACATAAAAATGATTTAGTGACAAATAATGAACAAGTATTTCAGATTAGCTACCCCATCCTTAAACTTAAACATTAGGGTTAATGGTCTCCTAAGATCAACGTCTAGGAGCAACTTCTCCATCTCCTGTTCCTGCTCCGCAGGGCGTGTCTTAGGAGTGGCTGGGAAGGTGATTGGTGGGATGGGTTGCCGTGGTGATAGAGAATCGGCCCCTCCCCCCCATCTCTCCACTCCTACCTCACAAGCATCTTCAGTCTCCCAACTCCTATCTAATCAACACTTTACCAGTGTTTTATCACTGCCTTAGGAAACGGAGGTGTTCTGTGTATATCTTATGTGTGCTCCCAACATGTCGGAGTGCTTCTGTGGTTGTTTTTTTACTTCATTTTATCTTGCTTTCTTTTGTGCTTTGGAATATTATGTTATGCCTTTTTTGACAAATGAAAATACCAAACATTTTCAAAAAATGCTCACTCTTTTGTCAAACTCACATTAGTAATAACATTGGCTTTAGGCTGTCTTCTCTGCACAGGGAACGCGTTCAGTTTCGTCAGTGGATGAGGAGAGTTTCATCACTACCGTCCAGAGAATAACCAGCCTTAAATTGACTGACTAAACACACACACACACACACACACACACACACACACACACACACACACACACACACACACACACACACACACACACTGTCTCTTGAAGATGAGGGCAACGACAGGGGGACAAGCAGGATAATTGTATTTGGGTTCTAAAAACACCAGAGGAACAAGAGAATTAGGTGTTAAACGTCCACTCAGGATTCATGGGGAGACAGGTGTTTTGTCAACCAATTTAGCAAGATCCTGAGACAATTCCTCCTGCCTTTATTTAGCTGAGGACCATTGTTGAGAAAGAGAGAGAGGAAAGGGAGAGGGGAGAGAAAGAAACAGAAAGAGAGAGAGAGAAACAGAAAGAGAAAGAAACAAAGAGAGAGAGAGATAAATGGAGAGAGAGAAACAGAAAGAGAGAAACAGAAAGAGAGAGAGAGCAAGAGAGATAAATGGAGAGAGAGAAACAGAGAGAGAGAGAGAGCAAGAGAGATAAATGGAGAGAGAGAAACAGAAAGAGAATGAGAGAGAGAAACAGAGAGAAACAGAGAGATACACTGTGTATGTGTTCAGAGCTGTGGTGTTCCTGTGTTCAGAGCTGTGGTGTTCCTGTGTTCAGAGCTGTGGTGTTCCTGTGTTCAGAGCTGTGGTGTTCCTGTGTTCAGAGCTGTGGTGTTCCTGTGTTCAGAGCTGTGGTGTTCCTGTGTTCAGAGCTGTGGTGTTCCTGTGTTCAGAGCTGTGGTGTTCCTGTGTTCAGAGCTGTGGTGTTCCTGTGTTCAGAGCTGTGATGTACCTGTGTTCAGAGCTGTGGTGTTCCTGTGTTCAGAGCTGTGGTGTTCCTGTGTTCAGAGCTGTGGTGTTCCTGTGTTCAGAGCTGTGGTGTTCCTGTGTTCAGAGCTGTGGTGTTCCTGTGTACCTGTGTTCAGAGCTGTGGTGTTCCTGTGTTCAGAGCTGTGGTGTACCTGTGTACCTGTGTTCAGAGCTGTGGTGTTCCTGTGTTCAGAGCTGTGATGTACCTGTGTACCTGTGTTCAGAGCTGTGGTGTTCCTGTGTTCAGAGCTGTGATGTACCTGTGTACCTGTGTTCAGAGCTGTGGTGTACCTGTGTACCTGTGTTCAGAGCTGTGGTGTTCCTGTGTACCTGTGTTCAGAGCTGTGGTGTTCCTGTGTTCAGAGCTGTGATGTACCTGTGTACCTGTGTTCAGAGCTGTGATGTACCTGTGTACCTGTGTTCAGAGCTGTGGTGTTCCTGTGTTCAGAGCTGTGATGTACCTGTGTACCTGTGTTCAGAGCTGTGGTGTACCTGTGTACCTGTGTACCTGTGTTCAGAGCTGTGGTGTTCCTGTGTACCTGTGTTCAGAGCTGTGGTGTTCCTGTGTTCAGAGCTGTGATGTACCTGTGTACCTGTGTTCAGAGCTGTGGTGTACCTGTGTACCTGTGTACCTGTGTTCAGAGCTGTGGTGTACCTGTGTTCAGAGCTGTGATGTACCTGTGTACCTGTGTTCAGAGCTGTGGTGTACCTGTGTTCAGAGCTGTGATGTACCTGTGTACCTGTGTTCAGAGCTGTGGTGTACCTGTGTTCAGAGCTGTGGTGTACCTGTGTTCAGAGCTGTGGTGTACCTGTGTACCTGTGTTCAGAGCTGTGGTGTACCTGTGTACCTGTGTACCTGTGTTCAGAGCTGTAGTGTACCTGTGTACCTGTGTTCAGAGCTGTGATGTACGTGTGTACCTGTGTTCAGAGCTGTGGTGTACCTGTGTACCTGTGTTCAGAGATGTGGTGTACCTGTGTACCTGTGTTCAGAGCTGTGGTGTACCTGTGTACCTGTGTACCTGTGTTCAGAGATGTGGTGTACCTGTGTACCTGTGTTCAGAGCTGTGATGTATGTGTGTACCTGTATTCAGAGCTGTGGTGTACCTGTGTTCAGAGCTGTGGTGTACCTGTATTCAGAGCTGTGGTGTACCTGTGATCAGAGCTGTGGTGTACCTGTGTACCTGTGTTCAGAGCTGTGGTGTACCTGTGTACCTGTGTTCAGAGCTGTGGTGTACCTGTGTTCAGAGCTGTGGTGTACCTGTGTTCAGAGCTGTGGTGTACCTGTGTTCAGAGCTGTGGTGTACCTGTGTACCTGTGTTCAGAGCTGTGGTGTACCTGTGTACCTGTGTTCAGAGCTGTGATGTACGTGTGTACCTGTGTTCAGAGCTGTGGTGTACCTGTGTACCTGTGTTCAGAGATGTGGTGTACCTGTGTACCTGTGTTCAGAGCTGTGATGTATGTGTGTACCTGTATTCAGAGCTGTGGTGTACATGTGTTCAGAGCTGTGGTGTACCTGTGTACCTGTGTTCAGAGCTGTGGTGTACCTGTGTACCTGTGTTCAGAGCTGTGGTGTACCTGTGATCAGAGCTGTGGTGTACCTGTGTACCTGTGTTCAGAGCTGTGGTGTACCTGTGTTCCTGTGTTCAGAGCTGGGATGGACCTATAGCAGAGCTGGGATGGACCTATAGCAGAGCTGGGATGGACCTATAGCAGAGCTGGGATGGACCTATAGCAGAGCTGGGATGGACCTATAGCAGAGCTGGGATGGACCTATAGCAGAGCTGGGATGTACCTATAGCAGAGCTGGGATGTACCTATAGCAGAGCTGGGATGGACCTATAGCAGAGCTGGGATGGACCTATAGCAGAGCTGGGATGTACCTATAGCAGAGCTGGGATGGACCTATAGCAGAGCTGGGATGGACCTATAGCAGAGCTGGGATGGACCTATAGCAGAGCTGGGATGTACCTATAGCAGAGCTGGGATGGACCTATAGCAGAGCTGGGATGGACCTATAGCAGAGCTGGGATGGACCTATAGCAGAGCTGGGATGGACCTATACTAGAGCTGGGATGTACCTATAGCAGAGCTGGGATGGACCTATAGCAGAGCTGGGATGGACCTATAGCAGAGCTGGGATGGACCTATAGCAGAGCTGGGATGGACCTATAGCAGAGCTGGGATGGACCTATAGCAGAGCTGGGATGGACCTATAGCAGAGCATGTATAATGTAATGGTGTTCCTGTTCTTCTCCTCAGGGGGCTAAACTGCCCATGTCCATCATCATCGTTGGAGTGGGACAGGCTGAGTTTGACGGTAAGAAGCTACATCTCTTCCTGACATTATTGCTGTTAATATAATTATTTATATGTAACAGATGCTATAGCCACTTATAGATGCTATAGCAACTTACAGTTATGAGTGTATTGATTTTACGTACGGCTGGCCCCGGGAATAGAACCCGCCAGTGTCATGATCTACTAACTGAGATACAGATGATTATTACAGCATTACTACACATACTGCAGTTGGACCTGAAACCTTTTCACTTACAGTAGTTTACAATACCTGTTGTTGTAGTTTACAGTACCTGTTGTTGTAGTTCACAATACCTGTTGTTGTAGTTTACAGTACCTGTTGTTGTAGTTCACAATACCTGTTGTTGTAGTTTACAGTACCTGTTGTTGTAGTTCACAATACCTGTTGTTGTAGTTTACAGTACCTGTTGTTGTAGTTCACAATACCTGTTGTTGTAGTTTACAATACCTGTTGTTGTAGTTTACAATACCTGTTGTTGTAGTTTACAATACCTGTTGTTGTAGTTTACAGTACCTGTTGTTCTAGTTTACAGTACCTGTTGTTGTAGTTTACAGTACCTGTTGTACTAGTTTACAGTACCTGTTGTTGTAGTTTACAGTACCTGTTGTTGTAGTTTACAGTACCTGTTGTTGTAGTTTACAGTACCTGTTGTTGTAGTTTACAGTACCTGTTGTTGTAGTTTACAGTACCTGTTGTTGTAGGTTACAATACCTGTTGTTGTAGGTTACAATACCTGTTGTTGTAGGTTACAATACCTGTTGTTGTAGTTTACAGTACCTGTTGTTGTAGTTTACAATACCTGTTGTTGTAGGTTACAATACCTGTTGTTGTAGTTTACAGTACCTGTTGTTGTAGGTTACAATACCTGTTGTTGTAGGTTACAATACCTGTTGTTGTAGTTTACAGTACCTGTTGTTGTAGTTTACAGTACCTGTTGTTGTAGTTTACAATACATGTTGTTGTAGTTTACAATACCTGTTGTTGTAGTTTACAGTACCTGTTGTTGTAGTTTACAATACCTGTTGTTGTAGTTTACAGTGTTGTTGTAGTTTACAGTACCTGTTGTTGTAGTTTACAATACCTGTTGTTGTAGTTTACAATACCTGTTGTTGTAGTTTACAGTACCTGTTGTTGTAGTTTACAGTACCTGTTGTTGTAGTTTACAGTACCTGTTGTACTAGTTTACAGTACCTGTTGTTGTAGTTTACAGTACCTGTTGTTGTAGTTTACAGTACCTGTTGTTGTAGTTTACAGTGCCTGTTGTTGTAGTTTACAATACCTGTTGTTGTAGTTTACAGTACCTGTTGTTGTAGTTTACAATACCTGTTGTTGTAGTTTACAATACCTGTTGTTGTAGTTTACAATACCTGTTGTTGTAGGTTACAATACCTGTTGTTGTAGGTTACAATACCTGTTGTTGTAGTTTACAGTACCTGTTGTTGTAGTTTACAGTACCTGTTGTTGTAGTTTACAGTACCTGTTGTACTAGTTTACAGTACCTGTTGTTGTAGTTTACAGTACCTGTTGTTGTAGTTCACAATACCTGTTGTTCTAGTTTACAGTACCTGTCGTTGTAGTTTACAATACCTGTTGTTGTAGTTCACAATACCTGTTGTTCTAGTTTACAGTACCTGCTGTTGTAGTTTACAGTACCTGTTGTACTAGTTTACAGTACCTGTTGTTGTATTTTACAGTACCTGTTGTTGTAGGTTACAATACCTGTTGTACTAGTTTACAGTACCTGTTGTTGTAGTTTACAGTACCTGTTGTTGTAGTTCACAATACCTGTTGTTGTAGTTTACAGTACCTGTTGTTGTAGGTTACAATACCTGTTGTTGTAGGTTACAATACCTGTTGTTGTAGTTTACAGTACCTGTTGTTGTAGTTTACAGTACCTGTTGTTGTAGTTTACAATACCTGTTGTTGTAGTTTACAATACCTGTTGTTGTAGTTTACAGTACCTGTTGTTGTAGTTTACAGTACCTGTTGTTGTAGTTTACAGTACCTGTTGTTGTGGTTTACAATACCTGTTGTTGTAGTTTACAATACCTGTTGTTGTAGTTTACAATACCTGTTGTTGTAGTTTACAGTACCTGTTGTTGTAGTTTACAGTACCTGTTGTACTAGTTTACAGTACCTGTTGTTGTAGTTTACAGTACCTGTTATTGTAGTTTCCAATACCTGTTGTTGTAGTTTACAGTACCTGTTGTTGTAGTTTACAATACCTGTTGTTGTAGTTTACAGTACCTGTTGTTGTAGTTTACAATACCTGTTGTTGTAGTTTACAATACCTGTTGTTGTAGTTTACAGTACCTGTTGTTGTAGTAGTTCTCGATAACAATATCAATAAAAAAAATGACTAACTGGTATTATTGCTTAATAATCACATTTGCTGTTCTCTGAGTGCTGGACCTAAAACGTTATAAAGACCTGTTTAGACTTCATGTTTAAACCTTTAGCTGATATTTATTGTTTAAACTTTAACCAGATCTGCTGATATATTATTTAATGTATGACGCTGACCTTTAATATATTCAGACAACTAATCAAAAGGCACTCTGCAGCCACTCCACGATCCCATCATTACCATTAGCCTGCCCTGAAAGATAATTGATTGAGAGTGAGTCCACGATTAACTGATTAAATTTATACAATTCAGACATGCAGAAGCCAGGTGCTGTGTTGTAGCCAGGTGCTGTGTTGCTCCCTCATTTCTAGCAATTAGCCAGACGAATGACCTGCAAGACAATTAGCAACTAATTTTGATTCAATAGAGGAGAGAGAGAGAGAGAGAGAGAGAGAGAGAGAGAGTGAAAAAAAAAAGTATCGTAGTATGGTGTTGAGTGTGTTTTGGTGTAATGTAGTTTGAAGTGGTCAGGACTAATGGCTGGGTTCATCGGAGTTCTTATGAATTTCAATTAGAGTTCTGATTAACGAGCTGAGGATTATTAGATGCTCTATCGTCAGGCAGAATAGATTAGAATTGAGACAGGTCATCTCAACATGAATGTGGTTCCTGTCGGAGGTAGAATCTGAAGAGTTTATGAAAATAACATGTTTGTGTTTTGCCAGTAAGAAAGAGGAAAAATAAAGTGATTAAGAAATCAATTCATAAACATACGTGTAGTCAGAGCATGAGTTGACCAGCTGGAAAGTGTCTTCACTGACATTTACAACCTCTCCCTGTCTGAGTCTGTAATACCTACATGTTTGAAGCAGACCACCATAGTGCCCCTGCCCAAGAATGCCAAGGTAACCTGTCTAAATGTCTACCGCATCGTAGCACTCACATCTGTAGCCATGAAAACATTGAAAGGCTGGTCATGGCTCACATCAACACCATCATCCCAGACACCCTGGATCCACTCCAATTCACATACCGCCTCAACAGCTCCACAGATGACAAAATCTCTATTGTACTCCACACACTGC
>NC_056430.1:11377450-11384950 GCF_018296145.1 Oncorhynchus tshawytscha | reverse complement strand
ACATCACATCTCATGGGCAATTAAGCTAGGAAAGAATCTTTTGGCATGCCTGGTCCATCCCTGGCAATCTTCTGCAGATATGTCCAGGCATCCAGCATTCATTGCGTCCAGGAGGGACATTTGATCATGTGGATGGTAAACCTTCCACCTCCGTGAGGAAAATAATTCCTCTATGGGGTTGAGGAATAGAGAGTAAGGTGGGAGGAAAATAATTCCACTATGGGGTTGAGGAATAGAGAGACAGGTGGGAGGAAACACCATCCTTGGATGGTCTGCAAACCACTCTGTGACTGCACTGGAGTGGTGAAATGCCAGATTGTCCCATACAAGTACAAACATGTGTTGGCCGGTGTTGTACGGCTCAATTAGCAGTTTGTCTAACAGCCATCCATCAGAGGATATTGCTGCACACATTGTGATGTTGTCCCCTCTGGCCTGGGACATCCACCCCTCTGGCCCGGGACATCCACCCCTCTGGTCCGGGACATCCACCCCTCTGTCCCGGGACATCCACCCCTCTGGCCTGGGACATCCACCCCTCTGGTCCGGGACATCCACCCCTCTGGCCCGGGACATCCACCCCTCTGGTCCGGGACATCCACCCCTCTGGTCCGGGACATCCACCCTCTGGCCCGGGACATCCACCCCTCTGGTCCGGGACATCCACCCCTCTGGCCCGGGACATCCACCCTCTGGTCCGGGACATCCACCCCTCTGGCCCGGGACATCCACCCTCTGGCCCGGGACATCCACCCCTCTGGCCCAGGACATCCACCCCTCTGGCCCGGGACATCCACCCCTCTGGCCCGGGACATCCACCCCTCTGGCCCGGGACATCCACCCCTCTGGCCCGGGACATCCACCCCTCTGGCCCGGGACATCCACCCCTCTGGCCCGGGACATCCACCCCTCTGGCCCGGGACATCCACCCCTCTGGCCCGGGACATCCACCCCTCTGGCCCGGGACATCCACTGTGGCTCTTTTCCCAATCACATTCCTTCCTCGCCACCGTGTTTTGAAACCAGCCTCATCCACAAAGATGAATATGTAGGGTGTTTGCCTGGCTTCAATCTCCATGACTCTCAAAATAAATCCACAAGGCAACATAAGAGTTAGTCTATTACGGTAGTTTACATTATACCTAAAACATGCCATTGTGTGCCTCTGCCCTGTTTGGTTTTGTTCAGAACCAGTTCTGTATTTTATAGTCATTTTACCTGGACATATTGGTTCCTGAGTTGCTTGACTCGTTCAGAGTTCCTCTCAAAGGGGACAGTGTACAACTGCTTCATCCTGACTTGATGTTGTTTCAGGGCTCTAGAAATAGTTGTTATGCTTACATTGTGAATATTTCAAAATGTAATGTTGTCTGCCAACACTCATCCCGAATCTCAGTGAGTTTTATGCCATTGTTTCTGATGACCATATCAACGATTGCAGTTTCCTGCAAAGCAGTGAAAATCCTACCTCTCCCGCCTGTGGGAGGTAACCGTTGGGTCCTAAGCAGAAATACAAAAACAATTACACACCAGTGGGTTTGGAGGCTTTGCTCAATTTACTTCTGTAATGAGCAGTTCAGTCAGATGACCTTGCAGAATGCACATCTTACCTGTTGTTTTGCCAGAAATTTCTCACAATAGATTCCACTGTTGAGCGTTGCAGATTAGGCTGCACTCTCAGACCAGCCTCTCTCATTGATAGACCATGATTTATTACATGATCAAGTATAGTAGCCCTAATCTCATCTGAGACTACAGCTCTTGATCTTCCTCTCAGTCTTCTTCCACCATGCATACGTACTCCTCTTCCTCTCCCAGCCACTCTTCTTCCTCTGTCAGCCACTTCTCTCTCTCTGTCTGGGTCCATGTTTACATTACAGTACAGCATTATTCCTAAGATGTCCCCTCTTGTACAGATGGTAATGATATTGAAAGACTAACACCTGGGTAGGTGTTCAGCTACAATGGGAATCAGCTGTGGTTGGTCTAATTGTTTTGATAGTATTTTATTTTTTAGATGTGGAATATATTTCAATACGGTATCACTGTAGAAATGTAGCAAATTGCTGTTTTATTCAATTTTGTGTTATTTTAGGTTTTGAACATAAGTTGAACAGTTTTGAAGAGTAGGTAAACATTTGCAAATTGGCCTGTAGGTACATATAGAGTTTTGGTGGCGGTTGTGTCTGAGTGAGAAAAGAAATCATGAAATTTGATGTAGTCATTGAATGTATTTTGTGCCAAAGCAATGAAAAATGATCCACAGTTTAGCCCATAGACTGCTGTTGTGCTCACTGTGTGGAGGGTTTTGACCTAAGCAATGAAAAATGATCCACAGTTTAGCCCACATAGACTGCTGTTGTGCTCACTGTGTGGAGGGTTTTGACCTAAGCAATGAAAAATGGGTCCTAGCGATTGTAAAAAAATGTTTTTAAAAACTGTACATTGGAAGTGTTTATTTATAACGTCATATTCATGAGCTGTTATGAGAAGTTGTCATAAGGTATTTTGTCTCTCCTTGCCAGTTTGTCCCATTCAGAGACTACATGGATCGTACAGGGAACCATGTCCTCAGTATGGCCCGGCTAGCCAAGGATGTCCTGGCTGAGATCCCTGATCAGTTCATCTCTTATATGAAGAGTCGGGGCATCAAACCCAACCCTGCACCGCCCCCCTACACACCCTCTGGACACACACACCACACACAGATCTGACCACCTCACACACACACCTTTACACTGAGTACTGATGAGAGAGACACCATCAAAGATTTGCAACCCCTTGGAATCACGGGAGGGGAACTCTCTGTCTACTTCCTGATTGGAACATCGAGACAGGAAGTGATGTAAGAGGAAGCCATTAAAGCTACAGGTGTTTGTGTCAGAACTCTCCCGGACAGGTAACTCTCTGGACTGGGGAAGACAACAGTGTTTCTGTTCATTGTGGTTTTATCTATTCTGTTTGTCTCTCTGGAGGAAAAGACAGACCACCATGGAGAGATTATATGTTGCTGTGCCATACAAGGACTATGGTGATCGATGACTTGTCTTTTTATCAACATACATGGGCCTGTGACTGTTTTCTCTTGCATTGTTAAAGAGCAGGTGTGATCGAGGGGTCATGTTGTGGTTGAAACTTGTGCCTGTCTGTAGAGGGGTCATCTAACCGACCAAGTGGAACCCTCGTGTGAACACTGACATCTCACCTTCCACCTTTGATCTTGCATGTGATTGGTGTATTGGAGCGCGTGTGTTAAGGTGGTGATGTTTTTAGAAACCTTTCCATCAGTTTACTAGTTTGTTTTGGCCCTCAGACATGTCTACATATTGATTTGTAACTTCATCATTCTAGTTTGTTTTGGGCCTCAGACATGTCTACATATTGATTTGTAGCTTCATCATTCTAGTTTGTTTTGGGCCTCAGACATGTCTACATATTGATTTGTAGCTTCATCATTCAAGGTGAAAAAAAAGAAAAGTATTTGAAATGTTTTGTTTCATTGCTTCACTAAGTTTTTCGTACTCCCATAAGTTATTGATTCTTCTCTTGCTTTACATTTCAAAGCATGTTTGTGTAGGATGAAATATGCCTGTATGCCTGTATTTATAATGTATCAAAGTGGCATGGATATATAAGGATATATAATGAATTTGTTTTTGTTTAATTATTTGATCATTTCTAGGTACCTTCCCAGTTTAGATTTCTCTACAACACACAGTTAGTTAGATAGTTAGCAATACGATTAAGCACAAGGGCAAGATACTTCAACCACCACAGCAATCGGTAGAACCTGTCTGTGACGTCATCGTAACTGTGACATACATGGCCACACCTGTAACATACATCATCATAAGTATTGGTTTTGATAGTTGACCAGGTCATATTTGGGATCAGTCAAAGATATTTAAAATATACAAATTATTACGCAATTCAAAAGCACAAAAAAAATCATCTAATACTCTTTCAACTATTCACATTTTTTTCTCTCTTTTCATCTCTCTCTTTCCATAGCGAATGGGTTTTTGTTTATTGATATTAAACCTCTCCGGATAAAGACAGTAAATGTATCCACTTGAAGAATGTTTTATTCTATGAATGAATATTTTATTCTATGAATCCTTTTCATGATCAACAATAACTCGCCCACCAGTCCTTTATCTCTCTCTCTCTCTCTCTCTCTCGCTCTCTCTCTCCATCTCTATCTATCTATCTATCTAGATTTTCTGGAATCAGAAGGGGTAATTTTGGGAAAGTTCATTTTGCCATCCGTTATACAACTCTCTCCTCTTACGAGTTGGAGTGATTTAGAGTTAAGAGTCAGAGTGATTTAGAGTTAAGAGTCGGAGTGATTTAGACCTAAAGTATTAATAATTAGTACTTTACAACAATACATATTCCTCCCCATCAACTTTAAGGAAAGCACTTTGTTCTATTCCTTAAAGGTGTACTGGTACCTCCATATGTGTTTTATTAGGGGGGAGATGATGATGATGATCGTATTGATATATCACATGGTAATATCCTTGTTTGTTTTGTTCTGGAATGTGTGTGATGATAAGCCATTTAATCTGCAGAGTACATTACAACAAAAGTATAGAATTGAATAGAATTGCACATTGACTTGAATAGGCAGGTTCATTCTAGTAGTTCTATTTCTATATAGAAAGACAATATCGCTCCTCAAATCCTGATCTGTAGGGTTGCCAGATTGTGTACTGCACATCCATCCACTCACCTGGGGCACAAAGGCAAGACAGTGTTTTATATGTCATGCCGACATCTGTAACATAGACACCATCTTATCCAGATCATGTGCATGGCAGTGGCAAGTAATGGCAGCAAGTTCAGTGGACTGTTTGCTTTCTCTTCTGTTTGGTCTCTCGTGCCTGGCCATTTCTGTTGTTAGGGTAAGCTCTGTAGTTAGGAGATATCACCCATAAGGAAACTGTAGCCGACCAGCATGTTGCACAGTCCATTGTTTAATACTGTTTAAAATATGTGGGTTTTATATACACCTCTTTCCATGTTTGTTGTTTAACTCTCTGGGTTTCTAAATTGCATGGTTCCCCTTTTTTTCCTTTGCAGCGGTTTTAATTGTACATGATCGTTGTCATACGGTGTGTTGTGAAAGGCTTTCATTGGATTGCCATGAATTAAAATGAATTCAAAAAAACGAATGACTGCTTTTTATAAAAGTTGTTGGAGAGTTGCACTTTGATGTAGAGGTCTTCACGAGTCCACCCGAATACCAGAGGTTACAAAATTATAACTTTTCTGTCTTATCGGGTTGGGTCCTGTTTCATTGTCATTGGGTCTCGGGGTCTATGTAATTAAAGCTGATAAACCACGGCTCTGCATAGCCTGGAACATATTTAATTTACGCTAAGAAGATTGATTGACTTCTATAAGGCTTAGCAAACATACAAAGACATAAACCAGAAGAGCAACTTGGCTGATAAACATACTTTTGTTGTCAGCTGGGTCCAATCGGGTCTGGTCTAACCCGGACCCATTACAGTACGGGTAGGGTCTAAGTCTGGTTGTCATCAGGGCCGCTCGGGTCCGGGTCTGATTGTCCTCGGTTCCGTTCGGGTCCTTTACTTTGATAACCTATTAGTTATTTCACTCAACAGACTGTACTGTAAGGACTGTAGACGTTTTGCCACTAACAACATACTGTAGTCCTTCCTAAAACAAATTGTGAAATTACTGGATCACGATTTGTTTTATGAGGCTAATTCAAATATGTTTGCCTCTGGACAGTTTTTACAGCAGTGGGCTAAATCAGGGTCACACAGAGTGTTTCTGGGTAGTCTTAAACAAATCATAAAACACAACATGCAAGGCGCCCCACCTCTGCTTTCTGAAACAGGAGTCTGCACTGTGCACAGGGAGCTGCTGGGGATTTAATGTTTAATGGACCTTTTACAGAAGTGGGCTAAATCAGGGTCACAGAGTGTTTCTGGGTAGTCTTAAACAAATCTACTCTGAAAGAAAAGTATACACCTCACACACATGGTTATGGGCTTAAAAACAAGAAGACATCTGTACCATGTCAGATATAGAGGTGAAATGTATTACGTTTTGAGTTCGCATCCCAATATTACACTTTATATACATCACAGAAGACTGAAATATAACTAAACCGGAAACACCGAATTTTCAACATATTTTTTAAAATAATGTTTATTAATTAATGCTATATTGTTTGTACTCAATGTATATAGACTTGTTTTTTTCTACTGTACTGTATGTTTGTTTATTCCATGTGTAACTCTGTGTTGTTGTATGTGTCAAACTGCTTTGCTTTATCTTGGCCAGGTCGCAGTTGTAAATGAGAACTTGTTCTCAACTGGCCTACCTGGTTAAATAAATAATGGTGAAATAAAAATTTAAAAAATAATGAAATTCCACCCATGAGGCCACTAGGTCATTTGACTGCAGGAAAAGGCTATAAATTGATTTGTCTCACGTTGCCTAATCTCCCATTGCCAACCAGAACACTAAGGCCTAACACGGAACCCAAACCGGCTGCGTGCGTGCACCATCGTGCGCTGTCATGCATAACAGTATTTTGTCCCCCTACACCAAAGGTGATCATGACACGCAGGTTAAAATGTCAAAACAAACTCTGAACCAATGACATTAATTTGTGGACAGGTCGAAAAGCATTAAACATGTATGGCAATTTAGCTACTTAGCCTGCACATGCTAGCTAACGTTAATTTGTCCTATTTAGCTAGTTAGCTTGCACATGCTAGCTAACGTTAATTTGTCCTATTTAGCTAGTTAGCTTGCACTTGCTAGCTAACGTTAATTTGTCCTATTTAGCTAGCTTGCTTGCACATGCTAGCTAACGTTAATTTGTCCTATTTAGCTAGCTTGCTGTTGCTAGCTAATTTGTCCTGGGATATAAACATTGAGTTGTTATTTTACCTGAAATGCACAGGGTCCTCTACTCCGACAATTAATCCACACATAATACGGCCAACCGAATAGTTTCTAGTCATCTCTCCTCCTTCCAGGCTTTTTCATCTTTGAACTTATATGGTGATCGCATCTAAACTTTCATAGTATTACCACGACAACCGGCCACAAAGTTCGTCTTTCAATCACCCACGTGGGTATAACCAATGAGGAGATGCACGTGGGTACCTGCTTCTATAAACCAATGAGGAGATGGAAGAGGCGGGACTTTCAGCGCGATCTGCATCAGAAATAGGAATGACTTCTGTTTTAGCCCTTGGCGTCGCAGACGGTGCAATAATTGAATAACATGAATTTCTACATTTATTTTGCGACGCTCGCGCATGCGACGTGTCCGGTCTGGTCAGCATGTTAAGGAGTAATTCCTAAAACAATGTCCTATAAAGAAGGTCTGTTCTCATTGACACTAACTAGTCCAGTGATCAGCTTCCCTGTTCCAGCTCAGTGTTGTTGTCACATTTCCCTGAACTCCAACACTTTCACAGAAAAATGGAACACCTTCAAAGTTCTATC